>NC_142735.1:20385000-20587500 GCF_051943395.1 Hippocampus bargibanti
GAGTAACAAGAAAGCATCTTCTCTGAATCTGAACTCTCTGAAGCCATTGTTTTGATTCTGGAGCAAAGCAGTGTGTGACCCATAGTGACGTCACGAACAAGGGGGCGGGACTTTCTGGATCTCCCCAGTTTCGAGCTCTTTTGTGGCAGTTTTGGGACACTTTAACTCATTTTTATTGGTGTTTTGCATTTGACTAAAAATATCAGCCTGCATGTTTTGGGTATTTTAGTCAGTTAGGAAAAAAAAATGGTGTCGGTTGTCCTTTATGTGTTTGAAGTAGCGCGAAGTTGCCGCTACAAGTATTAAATGTCGTTTTAAAAACAGTGAGTGTGATAATTGCGATTTTATAATGATTGATGAGCCTCACCATGCCAACATATCTTCTTATTTTATTTATATATTTTTTCACAATATGATTTCTGTGGATTTGTACGTAAGCACTAATTCCCGTTACAATGCCGCAATTAAGGTATTGAAGTACCTTAACATGTGCAACATTGATTAAATGTGTCATATTAATGAGCAACTCTTTTCATCATTGTACAGATCTTGTTTAATTTCAAATTGTCCCAATTTTAGCCTCTCAAGAGTCAATTGTCTCCATGTTTGCATTCCTGCGTGACTGCAGACTTTTCTTTTGCTTTTACTTTGGAAAACAACGATCCATTTTTTGCAGATTTTATGACCAAACCACGACCGTAAAAGTGTGTTAATTTAATTAATGACAAAAATGTCTCAGTTTGATGAAATGTGAAGAGAATCAGTTTTCATGAAGGACCGGAGAAATCAGAAATTATTTTGGAGTTATTGCAACTCCAGTAGCATCCCCGAATGGATTGGGTTTGACTTTGGAGATATGGCTGGTCGCAATCATGTACACGAAACACTCGGTGTAATTTCCTGCGCAGATGTTGGGAAACACTTTTGTGACTATAAATAGCAACCACATTTACACGAGCAGCTTTAATGGACGCATTACACTTGAAATATTCAACACTGTGCTCAATGTTCATCCATAGGCTTCCTGGGAATTGTGTGGAGACGCCCGACCCGAGTGTCCCCCGTCATTCAAACGACGTAACAACATTAATTCCATTACTCGCTAATTAGACTCTCGCGCGACAGCAGAAATCCGACTTTGTTGCTTCATAAGCACGCAGGACAATTATGTTTGTAAAAATACTTCACAAAGGTTGCAGAGAAGATTGTTTCTTTTAGAGCAGCGAGAATTAATTACTTACTTAATACACAACGATTGCGAAAATTGATTTTTCATTTAGAGATGTCGCTTATCTTCAAAGTGTCCACATGTCATCCGTTGTGAAAGCAGATGGTTCAGCTTTCTTCTTTTTTCCGAAATAAAACATTTGCAAACTTTTACTTTTACATTGGAAAAGCAAACTTGTTTGGGGGCCATTTTCGAATTGATTTTACAGACCGGACCAGTAAACTCATCATCAGCAGTTTATCAACAGCATTTTCGGCTCATTCAGTTTAAAATGCTGTCCTATTTTACAATACTCAATTGGAAAAAAATTGTTGCAGCCTTTCATTTGACCATTTTCTTCTGTTAAAGTAGTGAGTTAATGTGTTTATTTATTCGTGGCTATATTGTAAATTATCTTTTTTTTAAATTTTATACAAACATTGATCTATTCATGGGCAGTGATCAAATATATTGTGTATCAATTTTACATCATAGAATAAAAACAGTTTTTTTAAAGCTGTTTCACCAAACTGAGTTTTGTTTGACCCGTTTGTCGACACTTGTTCACTTTGGACAAGAAAATGAAAGAGCAAAGTATAATTAAAGACATTCCTTTTTGTTTTTGTTTCTGAACATCACGGAAATTGAGTTTGTCCCACTGTGTCACCGCGCGGTCTCATGACGTCACTGTACTCTAACTTCCTCTTCATCATATCAATTGAGCGTCGTCTCCAAAATGTTTGAGTTGGGTTGACAAACGTTAATCTCAGCCAATGAGCGACGAGAATTCTCGGCCAGCGCGCCAACAGATTTGGTGGTAGGCGTGTCTTAAGAGGGGGGCGGATCTGGCGCTTAGTTTGCTAAATGACTGCAGCACGAGCGTCACACGCGGCCGTGGCGTCCCTCCTGACGTGACGATTGACGCGCACGGCGCCGCGCTCCTTTCCACTCAACTTGATCTCGTTGGTGGCGGCGTCGCAAGTGGCGTCGGACCCGACACGGAGCGGCAGACGCGGCGCGCATGGGAGCGTCCGCCGGTGCGTCAACACACCATGGCTGACGACCGCGCGCGCCCCTGAGCGTGTGCACGGCGCCGAGGACCAGCGGCATCCTCATCCTCACTGTGAGGGGGCAGCGGGGGGGATTCACTCACTCCCACTTGGATTAACACTTTGCGAGACCCCCCACCCCGCAAAGGAATATGGCTCATTTTCGCGCCAGCCGTGAGGATCTGTAAGCAGGTGGAATTCCTCTACCTCCTCCTCTTGGTCCTTTTGGTCCCATCCCACTCTGGAGCCCCAACCAGGACTTACCACATCACCTCCCCTCCCCATACCTCCCTTTTCCCGGAAAGGACACAGGTGTGATCGCATGGCCGCTGAGATCTGACGGACAACCCCTTCACTCCCCCATCCCGACTTCCCCCTGATTCCCAAGTCACCTTGGAGGTCCCCACACCTGCGCCCCCAACGCCCTCCTCTTCCTGAAGGGAAGATTCCGACTGGCACAGTACCCCCCCCCCCTTTCCCTTTCCACAGTTGACCCCCCTCCCCCCAAATCTAAACGAGACTCTCCAAAATGTGCCGGGTGACCGCGCTCAGCATCTACTTATGGGAGACGCTCGTCTTCTTCAGGTAAGGATGATCAGTGTGATCGCCTCAATCAAAATGATTGCATATGAGAATGTGTGTCCCTTTTTGGGGTGGAGGGTGGCACAGGCGTGCGGCTGAGGGTGCCCGCTCCAGGAAGGCTTGCGCAGGTGGTTGTCTCACCCAATGGGAGTCCTCATTTGGGCGTGATTATAACCATTTTCCATTTCATAAAGGCAGTATAGTGAAAAAGTGGGCGGCAGGTCCGCATCGCAGTGTCAAGCTTTTTGGTGTTCCAATCTCATGTCACGTCGTGGAACGCAAGGAAATTATTTTTGTCGACGGGAAGAACTGGCAACCAATCTGTTTGGCTATATGAGTGACTGCTTGGTTGATTGATGACCTGTTTGCTTTTTCTGTCCGCGTGGTTTGACGTTGATTTACGACCATTCCATCATGTATCTGCAAGCGATCTAAAACTGACTGGCGACCAATCATTTTGGGTGGTGACCAGTTATTTTTAGTTTTGGTTTGGTTGGTTTGTGGTTGCATACAGTCATTCTTCTCCCGCTCAGAGATGCGTTATTTTCATGGTCGCCACTGGCCTAGTCATCGTCCTGTGCCATCATCCACTGCGCCAATGGACGCCGGAGTGACGTTTTGTGTTGTGAAAACTGTAAAAGAAAAATCAGGAATGAAAAAAAAGTCCGTTTTGTGTTGTTGGCAAAGGAAAAAAGGGAAATTTAATTATCACCAATACCAGAGATTGATCATTCCACTGTTTTGGTAATTAACATGATTTTATGCCTTAAAAAAGAATCAACTTCTCCCTTCTTTCTTGTCACCTTGAAAAGAAATTATCTGAGAAAAAAATATTTAAAGGACAACCGACGCCTCCGGACAAGTTGTGTCCATAATTTGTAAAATCACTTCAAATGACTTCTACTGAGCATATTTTACAAATATTCCACAGCATATAGCTATATTCTACGTTTTAAGACTCGCGCTGACCATTGAGGAAGTCTTGTTTTCGAGTTGGTGACGATTCCTGACGTGACATCACGTCAGGAACACCCCTGACCGAGAAAGTGACACAATGCATTTTGGGTACTTTGTTTGGTCTGAAAACTTTGTGTTGATCTGTGTTGATGGCGAAATTAGAAGGAAAACACATAAATAACGCAATGGTGAATCCTTGTGTGTTGAACCAAGACTACTATTTGATTTTATTTGACACAAATTTCCAGCAGACAAATCAGCCCATTTCCAACAGAGCTTGGGCGCCATCTTGTGCATTTTCTGGGACGCTACATTGGAGGCCTGGCGGCCTCTTTTTTTTTGGCGGCCTCTGGCGTCACTTTTTTGAATTTGGAAAAGGAAAAAAAGGATGTAACATTTTATATATTTTGTAAATATTGCAGTGTACGGAGTTTTTTAAGTTGGCAAATTCAAAATTGCAAGAATTTACTTTATTGGGCATTTTCAGAAAGTCCCGCCCCCAGTTCGTGACGTCACGCCAAGACGTCTTGCATTGCTGGAGAATCAAAACAATGGCTTCAGATTCGGAGAATATGCTTTCTTGTTACACATCCAGTTATGAATATGATTCAAATAGTTCTGAAGAGGATACATGTTTGCAATCGATTAAAGAATTTATTCCGTGAAATTTGAGGCAACATTGGGAGGGAAATGTCTCACCCAAAAAGAGGCAGAAAATGGCGACCAACCTCCTGTGAGGAATTAATCAGCCCGTTTCCACAGGCTGATAAATTCCTTATATGGAGTTTGGACGCCCTCTTCTGACACAACACGAGGTTTTCAGCCCAAACAAGCATTGACATGATGGAAGGACTGCTACAATGTGTCCTTTTTTTTCGGTCAGGGGCGTTCCTTCAGTGACGTCACGTACGGACGGACTCGTCACTAACTCAAAAACAAGACTTCCTGAATATTCAGCGCGAGTCTTAAAACATAAAATATAGCTCTATGCGGTGGAATCTTTGTAAAATACGCTCAGTAGAAGTCATTTGAAGCCATTTTACAAATTATGGACACAACTTGTCTGGAGACGTCGGTTGTCCTTTAAGGGACACATGAATGTCAGAGTCAGGCCACAAAAGAGAGCGACATGTACAGGTCGCCAAGCCATTTCCATTTGGCTTTTTCCTTGCATTCATTCGCTTGTCCACATTAATCAACACGTGATTGGCTGCCTGAGAGCGGGGAGGGGCCAGAGTGTTCTCGCCACACTGAGTTGTTCGACAGGGGACCAATCACATTGTGTTGATTGTTATGCTCTCTTATTGAATCCCGTGAAGGAATATAAATGCATGTTTTTGTTGTATGCAAATGTTGTCAGGGGCCTCCTGGCTCCTTCCTACTTTATTGCGCCGCGCCAACATGATTAATTCTGCACGTATATTCAGCACTCACATGCACGTTCATCCGCAGCGAAATTGCTTCGAATCTTTTGTTCATATTACATTTTTTTTTAACCTCAAGCGATTCAAAACATGCCAATGGTGAAAATATTCATAACATTCATGATGATTCACTTAACACGCAGATAGGCTAACGGGTTAGCTTCATTTAGTGATGCCACCCACATCACTCACTGGGCCCCACCATCTTGGTGCCCCTGGCATTCGTAACGTGGCGTTTAGTCAATGAAATGCTGTCGGGATATCGCCACCTCAGCTCCCCGTCTTGAATGTTGTTTCATTGATACCATCGCGCATTGCACCAATGCACCCGCCTATTACTGAATATTGATCGGCCCACGGATGGCGGACCTGATGAATGCGCCTTTAATGATTGATGTTCAACTACTGCGAAGAAAGGGTTTGGTGAAAATGTGATATATATTACAATGTTGAGAATAATTTCACTTTTGGTTTTCTGCCAAATGAAAAACTTCAAAGCAAAAACCATCAAGTGGAAACACTGGGATATGCTTCGTTGTTGTCACCCAAGATGATGTGGCGGCCCACATCTGGCCCTTGTTTCTTGATTTTGACACCGGTGATGTAGCCCCAGGCCTGTCAACCTTGGCTAACAGCTGCCCTTATAAATGATTACAATTCCCGTATAAAAGTTGTAGTACGCCGTACGCACGTTACTTGAAATGAAAAACAATAACGCCACCTTTACTGCGCTTGTGCATGTTATGCTTTTATCAATCCGACCATATGCAGCGATTAAAAAAAAAAGGTATGATTGAGGATTTGCTGTGAGAATAGTAACAGTTTGCTGAGACAATCGTAGCAATCGGCGGCAGCATTGTCGTTGGCTACCAGCAGTTGAGATGAACTGGATTTGAACCAAAATGGTCCTTGTAGGATCAGTTCACAATTAGTTTTTGCCCGTATAAAAGTTGTAGTACGCAGTACATTATTTTAAATAATTAAAAAAAAACATAAAATATGGGTAAAACGTATACGTTGACAGCTATGTAGCCCGCCGCTCAAATGTATCTTGTATGCTGTTGTTGAACGCCTTTGGGTGTGTGTATACAGACCGGAACTGAACAAACTCTCCTGCTAGCTTGCGCCTGAAAGCGGTTTTGCCACTGAGCTACCCCCGCAGGCGGAAACATGTTGATCAGTGGCCGCTGATTGATTGGCGATCAATGGCTGCTTTGGACGAACGGTTGTGCCCATCATTAGCGTGCTTGCTAGCTTGATCGGGACTTAAAGTGCAGCGTCTGACCTTTAAGCATGGATTTGAGCGTTCGATAAAAAGCATGGCAGGATACCTGACTTCTATATGAAGTGGGTTTTACAGGACGGTGAGATGAGTCTTGAATTCTCTTTTCTCCACACAGTGCGAGGAGAGATTTGTGCTAACTTCATGTTCCGAAGAGCGAGACATTTCTGTTGGAATCCACTGAGCTATTTTAAAGGTTCATTAGAGGAGACAATCAGGTAGAGGAAGTACATGGGAAGTATACAGAATTACAGGGTGGTGTCTAAAATGAATGCTTGTTTTGAAAAGGTTTATTCCTGGTTCTTATTGACCACATTTTTTTGACCATTTTTTTTTCATACTCTTGATCTGCTTTTGTTTTTGTAAATGACTGTTTTTTCTTAGTTTTGTTTGGTTCTGGGATTGTTAACGTTGTATGTTTTTGTTTTGTTTTTTTCGAACGGGACGAAAACCACTGAGCTTTTAGACACAAAGCGTTTCAGTTGGTCCCTTTTCTGCATGTGCCAGTCTCCGCTACCTGTTTTCAAATGACAATACATAGATTTACGCTAAATCACAGTGTCAAAGTCAAGGCTCGGGGGCCCAATCTGGCCCACCACATCATTGTATTTGCAAAAACAAATAAAAAAATCCATGATGCTTGCTAAAGAACGACCCAACATTTCAAATTGTCCCATGTAAAGGACAATAACCGTCATTATTTTTTTACTTCAAATTTGAAAACGAGTTATTCATTAACTCATTCACTGCCAGACAATGTGCAAAAATGTGTCCACTCCAGTACCAGGTTTTTTTGTCATTTTCACTCAAATTGCAGGACCAACAGAGTATTAGGACTACATAAACATTCAATTCAGCGTAAGAAATCCTCAGAAAAAAAGAACTAATTCCTAAGTTACCATGTCATGAATGGTGTATTTTCAAAAATGTTCCATATGTAAGATGCACCGGACTATAAGGTGCACCTTCAATGAATGACAAATGTTTTCCAAATATGAAACGTAAACATATAAATGTTTTCCAAATATAAGGCGCACCACATTATAAGCGGCTAAGGTAGAGGGTGGGGTTATACACGCCTTCTACAGGGTGATATGGAATTGGTAGCTGCTGACAGGAATTGCGCGACCTGTTGTGGCTCAATATTACTTCACATATAAGGCACGGACGGGGTCATCTTTTGAAGAAAATCAAGGCTTTTGGGTGCGCCTTATTCACCGGATAATACTTGAATGTGTTTTATATATTTATCAATTTATTTAGGGAGGGGGGGGGGGGGGTTCTGATTTATTTAAATAGCTGGAGGTGCCGCACAGTGTTTTTCTTTTCAAATCAACCGGGAAGCAGGTCCATATATAAACAGTGCCAATTTTTTCTATGCGACAGCATGCAATAAGTCAAAGTGATGTGACTGTATGAAAACAGTCACATGGCACTGCCCAGGATTATATAATCATTTTAACACTTTCGTGCACCTATCATAATGATTCGTAACCCCGAAAAGCTTAAAATTTCTATCAAAGTCAGCTTTATTGTCAAATCAGCTAATATGCATGACATGCAGCACAGATGACATTACTATCCTCTCGGACCCAGCGTGCAAGGCACTTATAATGACTTTGATAGACATAATAAACATAAAAATGCCAATTTGCAACTGATTATTTTCATCCACACTGAATATTGGTCACTGATTTTTATGTTTGCGGTGTGTCCTTTCAGTTATTCCCCTCAGTTGTGAGGTTTTTTTTCCATACGTCCTTCAGGCAAATGTGTGTTCATTTGCAGTTGATGTACTTGATGAAATGGTCGTGGTTTTTTTTTTCCCTGCATGTTTGGTTGTGCCGCATTGCTGTAAACCAACGTGGCCCTTGAGCCCAATAAAAAAAAGCTGCTGCTTCAGGATCGCACTCGGTTGTACGTTTTTTTTCATTGTGCCACGAGACGCCGTTCCTGCCACCGACATCACATTAAAAGACTTGCTTGCAAGGAATAAATGAATCATTTTATGACCAAAACATTGAATAAATGCATGCGAATGGAGTGTGCTCTTTGGGTTGGGGAAGCGGATCTTTGCCCAAGAGAAGGAGTTCTAAGTGTCTTTGTGTTCTTGTTTACGAGGGAGGTCAGGATGGAGCCGGAGAACGACATGCGGATTAGAGCAGCGTCGGCTGTGATGCGGACTTTGTATCGGTCTGTTGTGGTGAAGAATGAGCTGAGCCAAAGGGCGAAAGTTCTCGATTTACCGGTTGATCCACGTTCCCACCCTCACCGATGGTCGCAAGTAGCCAGTGCCTCATAGTTAAGGTCAGAAGCTCGGTCATGCGGGAGATGATCAGAGTAGAGCTCCTTCACATCGAAAGAAGCTAGATGAAGTGGCTTGGGCATATGATTACAATGCGTTCTGGATGCCTCCCTGTTGTGGAGATGGGTCAAACAGGGAGACACAAGGACGACACGGGACACGCTGGAAAGACTATGTCTCCCGGTTGGCCTGGGAGCACTTTAAGAAGTGCTGGAAGGAGTTGCTGTAGGGAAGATAGTCTGGGCTTCTCTGCCAAAAGTCGTTGCCCCCGCAGTAGAAGATGAATGGATTGATTAAATTCAGCACATCAGATGTTATTGTCACGTGGTGTGTTGGCTGTTACTAATGGTTAATCAATATTATGGGGTGTATTTAAATTTATTTCCCAGGGGTTATAGGTCGTTATCCTTCGATGTGGGGTTTGTCTGGTCTGTGGAATGGGTGTTTATCTAATGGTGTGCAGTGAGTTAGGAACAATTATCCAATAGTAGGAGTGATTATTCTGTTAGGTGTTGGAATGATTTATTGAGTGGTATATGACGTGGTGTTTAAAGGACAACTGACGCCGACCGACATAAATTGTGTCCATAATTTGTAAAATCACTTCAAATGACTTCTACTGAGCGTATTTTACAAAGATTCCTCCACATATAGCGATATTTTACGTTTTAAGACTCTCGCTGACTATTCAGGAAGTCTTGTTTTCGTGTTGGTGACGATTCCTGACGTGACGTCACGTCAGGAACGCCCCTGACCGAGAAAGTGACACACAATGCATCTTGGGTTTATCCGTGTTGATGGCGAAATTAGAAGGAAAACACATACATAACGCGATGGTGAATCGTTGTGTGTTGCACCAAGACTACTATTTGATACTAGTTGACACAAATTCCCATCAGACAAATCAGCCCATTTCCAACGGAGCTTGGGCGCCATCTTGTGCATTTTCTGGGATATACATTCGAGTCCAGACGCCTCAAAATAATACGGAAGGACTTCTTTAATCAATTGCAAACATGTATGATTTCCTCTTCAGAACTATGTGAATGTTATTCATAACTGGATGAGTAACAAGAAAGCATCTTCTCCAAATCTGAAGCCATTGTTTTGATTCTCGAGCAAGGCAAGACGTCCTGGCGTGACGTCACGAACAAGAAAGTTCTGAAACTCGCCATTTCCGATGTCATTTTGAAGTACAGTAAAGTCTCGTTATATCGATATCGGATATATCGATAGTCCCGGTTATATCGATACTATTTCTATGCACGCACGGAGAAAATTACATGCAAACAGGGTCGGATATATCGATAGTCCCGGTTATATCGATATTTTTTCGGACTCCATTGAATATCGATATAACGAGACTTTACTGTAGTTTTGGGACAACTTCAGTCATTTTTATTGGTGTTTTGCATTTGACTAAAAATATCAGCCTGCGTGTTTTGACTATTTTAGATGCTATAAAACGTTTTTCTGATGTCAGTTAGAAAACAAAAAAATAGTGATTATTTGGCGGTGTGAAGTGTGCTGAATATGATGATCTAATGCATTAGATTCTAATGCATTCAAAGCGATCGTCATCTTCTGGGCTGAGTGTTGACAGTGATGGTTCTGTGCTGCAGTGTGTGAAGGGTGTCTTTTCTCGTGGTGTGTTAAGCATGATTATCCTTGCAAGAGGTGTGAGATTGAAATGGATTTTCTTGTATTGAGAGCTGGGTTGGGAGTGATGAGCATGATTTTGCTGCTGTAAATTGGGAATGTCTCCATAGTTAGAGTCAAGCAGGCGTCTACTGCAGATCGAGAGGAGCCAGATGAAGTGGCACGGGTATATTTCTAGGATGCCTCCTGGATGCCTCCGAGAATGTCCCTCCCACAGAAGAACCCGGGGACGACTCATAACATGCTGGAGAGACTCTGTCACCCAGCTGGCCTGGGAACGCCTCAGGATCGGCCAGGAAGAGCTGGAAGAATTGGCTGGGGATAGGGAAGTCTGGCCTTCTTAAATAAAGTTGCGACCTGATGCCGGAATGGCTCTTACAGACCAAACTACTGCACTACTGACAATTTTAAATCATTTTTGATTTCGATCAGTGGAAGGGATGGAAATTCCCAAATATATTTTTATCTGATCCCTTGATTAATTGAAAATAAATAATCATGAAATTAATTGGGGGCGGCCCGGTAGTCGAGTGGTTAGCACACCGGCTTCACAGTGCAGAGGTCGCCGGTTCGCGTTCCGGTCCGGCCTCCCTGTGTGGAGTTTGCATGTTCTCCCCGGACCCGCGTGGGTTTTCTCCGGGTCCTCCGGTTTCCTCCCACACTCCAAAAACATGCATGGCAGGCAGATTGACAACTCCAAAATTGTCCCTAGGTGTGAGTGTGAGAGTGACTGTTGTATGTCTTTGTGTGCCCTGCGATTGGCTGGCAACCAATTCAGGGTGTCCCCTGCCTCGTGCCCGAAGACAGCTGAGATAGGCTCCAGCAACCCCCGCGACCCTAATGAGGAATAAGCGGTACGGACAATGAGATGAGATGAGATGAGATGAGATGAGATTAATCGGCCCCCTTTTTCTGATACTGCGCTGCTCTGTCGGAAGTGCTGGCTCTGGTGTGCCTGGTTGAGTGTCATGTGGGGCCAGCATGATGAGCGAGTGTCTCTTGAGGGGGAGTGTGAGGGTGGGGGGGGATCACGGGTGTTGTTTGGCGAGATGAGGCCAATTAGGAGTTGAGGGGTCTTCAGAGGAACATAATGAGCAACACTTAGCGCTAATGATTGCAGGCCGACCTTAGCGCAGGCCTCCCACTCACCACCCGCCGCCTGCACATTACACAGACGCGCGCTCAAACACACGCGCATCCACGGCAAGTTTCTTGTTGGCGCCATTGATCCGGAATAATCACAACAAGCCTAACTTTGATCACGAGGGCGAGAGAACAGGGTGCGACGCCTGCGGCCTCGGCTTACGAGGCTTCCCGTTCTCCCGAAACGTCTCCATTCTGCCTGCAGATGTGTTTACCGGCCTGTTTCATGATATTTCATACAGCACATATGAAGGCTTCCGAAAAACAAAATAAAAATATAATTTTCCTAAGCCCTTGAGGTGTTCTGGTTCTCCAACTAAATCTCAGAGACGTTCTTTTTAAGCTGATCTTTCAATCGCTGTTGGCCACTTTTGCGTATGTTGTAAAAAATGGCATCAGCAGTTCCGTCACCTTCAAAGTCATTCATCGCAAATCAATTCATGGAAATGTAATTGATGACTGAAGTAAATGACCTTTTCTACTGCCTCAACTGCCCTTGTCACAAATAATATACTATTTAAATAGAATTATCAGGACATGCAACACTGTGTGAAATGTCACGGTAATTCCAAAGCGGCAAATTGGAGAATCTCCTTTGAAATTTATCTTGTCCGCCACATGGAAAACGCTCGACCAGATAGTGGACCAAATTCTTGAATCCAGAAGATACAGTTTATTGTGAAATAATTCAGAGTAAAACAGTAATCAATAAGTGACTCATGATGAAATGTATTTATTTTGATCATCAATTGTTGAACTGCTTCTTGGGAAGCAACGAATGCGGTTCCCAGCAAGCGAAAGAAATGGTTCCGGTGGTCTATTTCAACCAAGCTCTGATGTAATTAGCAGCGCCTCTCGGTTCGGCCATTTACGGGTCAGTCCCGACCTCGCTGGACGGGGCCACGGCCAGCGCTCTTATTTAGCGGTCAGGCTCAGCCGCCATCCATGATGTCATCGAGCGCTTACTTCCATCTCTGGAATGTTGGCGGCAAGCACAAGTGACAAGCAGCAAGCACCCGAATGTTCCCAATGGAAGACTTTAGGATGCAGTCATACGTGTAGGACTGCTGATCTGAGCTGGAGTGGGCGGAGTTACGCCCTGGACTGTCACCATTCAATGATGAGGCCTAAACTGAATGAGCTCGAACTTGTCGAGAGCATGACCAAAATGCCATTTGTGGAACCGATGCCCAAAATCCAAAATGTTTGTCAAACAACAGCCTGATAACTTCATGCTCACATTGACAGTGAAGATGGGTGAATAGAAATATTATTTTTTCCAGCTCACTGCTGCCACCCGACATGTTGTGGCATAATGTGGTAGTGCACAGAAATTTCGCAACGCAAAATCAGGACTTCCCTGTACAGTATCCAGACTACATTATTGTAAAAAAAAGTTTTATATTGTTGGGGGCGGGGGGTGGCACTAACAATGAACCGCATTATCATGCCGACGTTTGTTCTTGGTTCTTGTTTCAACAACTTTGACATTGGAGGTAAATGAGTCCAATGTTAATTAATTGCTCATGCTTGTTGTGTCAATTAGCATCTTTTAATTATTGCTGTTACAAGGCTTTTCTGGACAACCTTCCCACAGACACATGCAAACACATACAAACAGTGTTTGTCGGGGTGTGTGTGTTGACATATTATTGTGTAACTCACAAACATTTCTGTACCAGATTGTATTTCATTAACCTGTCCACGTTTCTCAACCATTTCAATTGATTCAATTTGCCATTATAACATGATTCACATTACATTTAAAAACAATGAGTGGGCAACGCATGTAGACAGACAAAAATTAAACTACTCTCTGGCATATATTCTTTATCCTCTGCAAATTTTTTTTTGCTTTGTTCAGTTATGTGTCTTTAATATGCTGCCCTCGGTGGCTAAGGTGAACATGAAAGGGAGCAGAACGATAGCCATTCAATTGAAGCAAGAAGTGTGTCAAAATTTTATTTTTATTATAAATATCTTCAAACGGGTCAGTACAATATGTTTTTTTTAATAAAGTAAAACATAATGAATTAATCTGATTAAAAACACAAATATGAAAAAATAATTTCCTTTTTAATGAATCCATTTGCATTGTGTGTTGTGTTGAACAGTCTGGCAGCATCCAAGGAAGCGGCAGCCCGAAAAGCTGCCTCGCCGATGCCGCCGTCCGAGTTCCTGGACAAGCTGATGGGAAAGGTTTCGGGCTACGATGCCAGGATCAGACCCAACTTTAAAGGTAGGAGTGGTCACCCACACGAAACCTTTTGCTGTCACCACTAAAGGGAAATTTTATCAAAAGTGGTCATCGTGACAAGTTTGTATGTATAATTGCTGTGTTCGAAATCGCTGGTCAGTGTTGTTGGTGGACGCTTATCACAACTGAAAAATCAACTTGGTCTAGCAGCATAAAAAGTTAAATACAACTGAACTGTTCTTCTGAATTAAAAATGCATCAAAAATTATTTTGGAGCATATCAGGAGGTATGAATGAGCGAATGATGCCGGATACACCCATTCATCATCTCCAGCCTCTGAATCACTACACAGATTTTTTTGTTGACATTGACATGACATTGGGGGCTGTCTTGTTCCACAATAAATCCCTTTCATCGAGTCAGTAGAATCGATGATTCCGAACACAGCCTGTGACTTGAGATGAATCCATTTGACTTTAGCAGGGGTATCGTCGCCGTTTTTAAATTGACACATTTACACACACTACAAAGAAGCCCCATGGCATGACACATGGCACCTGATGTTGGATAGCCGCTAGCTTTAGCCTGTACCCAAATTGTGTTCTTCCACCTTAACTCAAATTTCCAGATAACGCAGTTGGTCGTTTGAGCCTATCTTTAATCAACCTCGCCTATCGAGTTGCTCTACCTTAAAGGACAACCGACGTCACTTTTTTGTTTTTTAACTGACACCAGAAAAACGTTTTATAGCATCTAAAATACCCAAAACATGCAGTGTGATATTTTAGTTAAATGCAAAACACCAATAAAAATGACTTAAAGTGTCCAAAATCTGCAAAAAATTGACCAGAAAGTCCCGCCCCCGTTTCGTGACGTCACGCCAAGACGTCTTGCATTGCTTGTGAATCAAAACAATGGCTTCAGATTCGGAGAATATGCTTTCTTGTTACACATCCAGTTATGAATATTATTCAAATAGTCCTGATGAGCAAAGCATACATGTTTGCAATCGATTAAAGAATTTATTTGGGCCATTTTGAGGCAACATTGGGGGACAATCTCTCACAAAAAAGAGGCACAAAATGGCGACCAGCTCCGGTGAGGAATGAATCAGCCCGTTTCATCAGGCTGATATATTCCTTCCATGGAGTTTGCCTCCCTCTGCTGGCGGCTTTTGGGTGTAAGACATGGTTTTCAAAAAACAGTACAGCAAAATACATTGACGTGATGGAAAGACGCTACAATGCATCTTTTCTATGGTGAGGAGGCGCTCCTTTTCTGACGTCACGTACGGACTCGTCACCAACTCAAAAACAAGACTTCCTGAATGTTCAGCGCGAGTCTTAAAACGTAAAATATAGCTATATGCTGTGGAATCTTATTAGAATACGCCCAGTAGAAGTCATTTGAAGCCATTTTACAAATTATGGACACAACTTGTCCGGAGACGTCGATTGTCCTTTAAGTTAAGTTCCCGCACTGTTATTCCAATTCAACCTTATCGTGTTGTTAGGTTATAGGGTGGATGAAAGGGTTAAATCAAGCTTGTGGTGCTAAAAGGAAACAATGATACTCCATAAGGAGCGCGGTTGGACGGAAAATCTCAATTGTAGAGCGATGACATCCCTGATTGACTAATGCTAATGCTAACGTTGTTTAATCATTTCATGTGCTTGTTCTCAACTTTCAGTGTGGAACAAAGGTAAATGAATGTGAAAATGTCTGATCTTTCGAGATCACCCCTGCACCTCTTTTCCCATGTTCCTTCTCCAGTCCTCTTATGCACCCGGCTCGCAGGATATTCCCACCGCCGCCTCCGATGCTAGCTGGCTACATCGCTTGTAGCCACATGCTATCCTTACTGCTTGTTGTTGTTTTATTTTTATTTTACTCTGATGATGATGATGACTATGACACTGACAATTGAAGCCACCACCACTCCCTCTGCGATAGGACGCTCCCCAGTTGAAGACACGTCACAGGTTTCTCACTAGCAAAACGAGTCACAACGGGGGGAGGAATAGATTACAGGCTCGGGGGTTTGCCACTGAACACTTTGACAACTTGCTTTGTTTTATTTTTGTCAGTATAAGTTAGTTTGTAAATCGCTTAGGCACCCAGCTAGTTTTGCTAAAACTTTCTCTCCATGTTGCAATTTTGCCAACGTAACATTTCAGTGTTTTAACGAGCAATTTCATGCTAACTCAAAGTCACTAGCGACAAAACAACAAAATATTGAAGTGACGCAAACTCGCTACTGGATCCTTTGGACAGACACGCTGCCGAATTGGGCCAACTTTCAGCAATTTCGCATGAGCACCTCATTAACGAGTGTATGAAGGAAAGTGTTTGATGTTTGCAACGCTTTTGAGGAGGAGCAGGATCTGATCTTTATCTCAGGGATAGTTTAAGAGATAATTGTGACGAGCTGACCTGGATGTCTGCGCTCTGTCACGGCTGTCGTGTCGTCAGCCGAGCGTGACAACTCACACTTGCTCCTTCGTCATGCACTTTATTTTGTGTGTGTCTGTGTGTGTGTGTGTGTGTGTGTGTGTGTGTGTGTGTGTGTGTGTGCGTGTGCGTGTATGTGCGTGTGTATGTGTGTTGGCTGTTGTTGTCAGCATAAGATTGTGTGTCTGAGATTGAGCTGTGCTGCACTAGTTTGGCTTTTTTAACTTTTTTAACACACACACACACACACACACACACACACACACACACACACACACACACACACACACACACATACATACACAATCCACACACAGAGATTTTTCGCTGAAGCAATTTCTTGATTTCTTCAATAGGAACATTTATAGAATCTCAGAATTGGGTCACGATATGTTTCAATTTTGATTTTTTTTATTTCATGACCAATCATGATCTATTCCCCTCATATTTCACGCATCTTATTGTATTATATCAACCCTCGCGGAAGCTAGGGTCCTCTGATAACTGGCCTTTTACTGAGATTGAAGCCTTGACTGTAGAACAGCAGGGCTGCCGAGAGGGTTAGATTTTTTTTTCCGTTGACCTCATAACTCATTATGACTTTATCCATTGGAATGTGTAATTACACAAATTTGATGTTATTTGCTGTTTCGTGTGCTGTTATACCAATATATTTATTTTTATCACTTCTCGACCTTTAAATTAGCCGTTAGCATATTCACAATGCTTCAGTTATTCCCTACTAGCAAAGCAATACAAAGGGACCTTTAGTGGATTTGTGGTAACTATCAAGGTACAAAAGTAGAATCATCCCGTCCAACCAGACAAACTCTCATCTTGTCACATTGCTAATTGTATATTTACAAGAGTGTTAGCCACTTTGGTGAAAACATGCTATACTTGAGCTAAATCTTGCTACACCAGTATGTTAGCATTTTTTTTTCTAAATTATCCAATTATAAAACAATTATAAATGTTCTATAAGGAACTTATCTTTAAAAAAGTTTTTTTTTTTAGTTTCTTTGGCTGACATTAGGTGTTAACAAGCAGCAGTGGTGCCAAGGAGTTATCTAATCAAAGACTCAGCTAACACGCTAACGAAACGAGTTGTGCCTGAATATGTCCAGGTGGGCTGCGCTTTATGATCTGTCAGCACTGACGTTGATTTGCTGCGATCAGCATTTGCTTAATGGCCGCTTAATGCCACGAATAGACAGACAGTAATGAGGCCCGGGGCTGGAGGAGTTGTTGTGAGTGGGGGTAGGAAGGGTGACTGCGGGGAGTAAGCTAGCGTGCGAGTGGCATGCTGACCAAGAACAAGTTCAGATGCTTTTAGCCTAGCACACACTCTGGGTGTCACGTGGGAACTCCCAAATGTCAGTTTGGGACATGGGGAAGACGGCAGGAACAGGGAGACAGGAAAGTGCAGAAGGGACTCAGTCGTTGGCCGATCGTTTGCTTCCATGTTTTTTGTTTTTATTTTTTTTCCCTTCAGGATGAAACAAATTCCAAACACCACCATGTATGTTTTCATTTTATCACAACAGTATACAAATCAATTTGGGCCTTTATTGTAACCTTTAGATGTCGACTTAGCGCTTGAGGCAAATACAGACATGAGTATATGTTGCGACAATATGCAAATGAGAGCAGGACAGTCATTCCTTCATGTAAAACAAAGAGACAAAGGACCAGTGTGGTCTGGTGTGGGCGTAAATTTGGTAGCGTGTCAGTCAGACATATTTTTGGCGGCAGCAATATAAACATTCGAGATAGCAGGACCATCATGTGATGGAAAAAATGTTTACTAGAAAATTCGTCACGTGGGTGTAATCAAAAAGCAATCATCAATGTCTGAATCGCAGTATGGAGTGAAATCCTCTTCAGAAGACTGGAGGAACTGGAAGACAAGCAACTGGAAGAGCAGAGATGGTAAAGAGAGGAAGGCAGGATGAATGGAAGGCAATCAGAATGGAAAGGAAGGAAGAATGCAAGAGCAGGAAAAACTGGAAGAGAAGGAGACAGGACAGACGAGAAGACATGAAGGACAGACTGATAATATGAGGAGGGACGACAGTAAAAAGAACCTTAAGGTAAAGAAACTAAAAATCAAGAACATGCAGTCCAGGATGACCTGAAAATAGTAAGACAAGAAAAAAGGAATGTGATTACTGCAGGTGGAGGAAAGGGGGGAACAGGATAAAGAGGAAGACTATAGGACACAACACGTCTTAATCCGTATTCCGCTAGCGTAATAGTGTATGATATGCAGACGTCCAACGGTCATTATGACACGTTGTGACGAGAACACAATTTGCTGCCATTGGAGAAGAAATTCTGTCAGTTCAATTTGCTCAAGAGGAACAACGAGGATGCATTAGTACTTTTTTCATTTGAAAATAAGACGAGCGGAACATGCTTTTGTTGAATAGGTGAGTGTGAGTGTGTATTTCCTATCAATGAAACATCCAACAACACACAAAAATAATCAAGCGCAACATAAAAATCCATCTAAAAATGAATATGTTTCGTCTGTGTGTATCCAAGGAGCGCTCAATATGACTCCGCGTCTGCGTGGCAGCTAATGTGATGCTAATGCATTCTCGACTGTGGAATCCCTTCACACATATAGCATATGTCTTCTTCTCAGCGTCAACGCTAACGCTAACTCGGTTATCCACGCCCAGCCGTTAATTACCCAGCGCTCCGGTTTTAGCGTCGGGATAACGGCAGGAATAGCAGAGATGCGCGTGTGTTGAATGTCAGCTAGCTTGATGGCGGGACAGCCCGGGGCTAAGCTCTGCCTCAGGCTCACTTTTAAGCCGCGACTTAAGCCCAGGGTTTACCCTGACATGAGCGCCAGGCCGCACAGCGGAGGTCAAAGTCGACAGGGTGCGAAACACTTGAGCTCTGAGTCCATCTTTCATGGCGACAAAGCGTGACAAAGCCTTTACAGCACTTCAAAAAAATAAATGCCATCTGCCCATACTGTACATCCATTTTTATGGTCAAATTAGTTGACAACCCTTTTGATTATCAATAAATTGTTTAGATGCTTTGTTTACCTTAAAAGTTCAGAGCTGATTTTTTTTTGAAAGACAAAATGAACTATTCCTTGTTTATCTTAGGGTGGACCTCAGCCAGTAAGAGGCGAGCCATAGCAATATATTTGCTAGTTGGCCACAGATTTGTGTCATTTGTTTTGATTGTCGTTGCGACATTGAAGCCGTAATATGTCATTGCTTCCTATGCGCGACGCCCGGGCGCTCTTGACTAAAATAAAATGGAAGCCATTTTGACATGTCATTCTGATGCATTATGAGTCCCTCCCATTAAGCATCATCACTCTCGAATAAGTAAGTCATGTGTTTCACGAGATGCTAGCGCATTTTGCTTGTTTGACTTTCACACCATCCTCTTCCTCCTCTTTGTCATCTTCTTCTCCATGGCCGCCGCACTTTGACCGTTTTCTTCTTTTAGAATTGTGCATTTCCCCCGCCCGCCCTTGCCCTGCTGCTACTGCCTTCACAGTATGCTGACCCGCCCACCCCTTGCTGCCAACGTGCCCAACTGCACCCTCCTTCCTTGTCGGCAGCGTGCCATAGCGCTCCCCCCCCTCTTGCCCCTCTCTCCCCAAACCCCGATAGTCGTGTTGTTTTCCTCAAGCGGGACAAACAACCAGTAGTTGCTAAGCTCTTGTTAATCTCCAGTAGAATAAGAAAACAACAAATGATATGTGTTGTGTTTAATTGTCATCTTTTTTTGAATTATTAGACCCCAAAGGCTCGAAAAATGAAGCTACTCACAAGAAAGGTACTTTGCTCATTCTTTTCTCCGCCAATAAGCCGTTATTATTTCTTCCTCCTCTTTTGCTTCCTCCATGACGGCAATGCCGCCTGGATGAGGAAACACTCCCAACCTTGATAATAATTGCAATTGTGTGTGTTTATCTTCCTTTGTTGCACTGTACTTTGATGCACGCGACCACAACCGCAGCAGCTTTATTTGCTGCAAGATGTTGCATTATTCCAAAATAGATTTCATCTGCTTTCTTCCTCCTTCAAAATGTTCTCCAAGTGAAGCAATGTGATGTCTTTCCAGAATATATTCACAGCACTTTACTTTTGCCGCATTTGCAGGGTTCGACAATCAGGGTGTTCCAATGCTCCGTGGCCAGGATGTCACTCGTGTACCGATACTGACCCAAGATGGCTATTTAAAATTACATTAAATATAATAATGATGATTCGCTTGGTGCACGCTTTGCACCAAATGTTTTCATCCCATCTATTTATGTGTGTGTGTGTGTGTGTGTGTGTGTGTGTGAGGGGGGGGGTGTTCAATACTTGTGCTTGACTTGTGTAAGACGCCAGCAATTTACATTTCCCTTGAAAAATGGGGGTTGGACACCCCCCAAATGAATAAATACATAAATAAACAAATCAATTAATACTTTTGTTTAGTTAAATCATTCACTGCCAGACGATTTGCAAAAAAATGTGTGCACTCCAGCACCAGAATATTGAGTTTTAAGACTACATTAAAATTCAATGCAGCATAAGAAATCTTAGACTCTCTTCTTTCATCAGAAAATAAGTTCATTCCTAAGTTATAAGGGTCTGGAGTTATATGAGCTTGAAATGAGGGTGGCGGCCCAAAATACAATACAATAAAATGCAATACATACATATTGATTTAGATAAGCTGTAACAAAGCGCTAACATGGTCAAAAGGTAAATGCTGCCCCCTTGTGGAAGGGAAAATATTGCCAGAGGTCTGACCAGTGCTTGATCGGCACCGACCGCAAGAAAAATCAAACCTAAACAAATTCAGGAATGGCGCTCCACGTCACAATTTTCAATTCCCTAATAAATTCGGGAATGGCAGCAAATGACTTAATTACAAAAAACAGCAGATATTAATTTTTAGGTCTACTGTATTTGTTATGAAAATGCTGTTCCAGGTTTTCTTTTGGATGTACATAGTACACAGCTATTTTTCTGTCAAATACACAAAAACCACAAGACAAAAAGTCCCTGCATTTTTATGAGACAGTTAAATTGACACAATAGAAAAATACACTTTTTCGTATCGGACTCCACTTTTCTCATTTATAATAATAATAATACTCACTCACTCACTCACTCACTCACTCACTCACTCACTCACTCACTTATTATTATTATTATTATTATTATTATTATTATTATTAATAATAATAATAATAACCGGGTCCTCCGGTTTCCTCCCACACTCCAAAAACATGCATGGCAGGCAGATTGACCACTCCAAATTGTCCCTAGATGTGAGTGTGAAAGTGACTGTTGTATGTCTTTGTGTGCCCTGCGATTGGCTGGCAACCAATTCAGGGTGTCCCCCGCCTCGTGCCCGAAGACAGCTGAGATAGGCTCCAGCACCCCCCGCGACCCTAATGAGGAATAAGCGATACGGAAAATGAGATGAGATAATAATAATAATAATAATAATAATAATAATAATAATAATAATAATAATAATACATTTCATTTATAAGCGCCTTTCAAAACTCTCAAGGTCACTTTATTTTTACCGTGGGATGACGTACAATCATCCTGGTCACAGGCAGCAAACAAAATTGTCAACAAGGAAATACATAAGGGGTTTAAAAAAAAACTAGATAAATGGAACATGCAAAATGGAAGTATTGAGGAACTGAGCCTGTCTGTCGTTGAAGTCAAGTGAGAAGGAATATCAAACCGAGTCGTCGGCTTGGCTTTGCTTTGCTTTGAGGCTGATGACATGTTTACAGCATCCTGCCCGCAGCAAAAACACGCAGTCTTACCTTCAGATGACATTTCAATATAGACCGTGACTGTGACTCAACCTGGATGCACGCACGTGTGCGGGTGTACGTGTGTGCGTGTGCTTGTCTGTGTGTGTTTGTGTGTGTGTGGGCGCGCGTGCGCTTGTGTGTCCGCACTCAGCTGCCATGATACATCTTCTTTACTGTCAAAATGATTCATTAAATTGAACTCACACACACGTGCGTGCTCTCACACACATTTATCTACACATGCACGCACACGGGAGATAAAATGTCAGTTTGCCCAGAAATGAGCATTTTATTGAGTTCCGAGTTCTGAGTTCCAAACACACTTACATATTTTCAAAGGCTCTTTTATAAACACTCGCACATTTAAATGCACACACACACATATATTTTAATAGACGTGTTTCAGCCCATGCACATGGTAAAAGACTCAGGTGAGACATTTAGGTGATCATTAAAAAAACGTATTTAAATCGCATGTGCCTACAAAGAAAATTGAATGAGTGCAAAACTATCAGGTGTGCAGACAACAACCCCTTGGCTCACTCCATCTTTGTAATCCAGCGGCGGCAGCAAAACAGGAATCGATGGCCAACCCTCCGGCAACGCGTCATGATTTACGTCTGCGTCACATGCACACAAACGTGTCTTAAAAAAAGCTTTACTTCTTGAGTTCTGTCGGTATCGCATCGGTACGCAAACATTTTGGAACAACAAAGCATGCAGACGTAGACGCGAATGTGCACGCGTCTCCCTCTGTGACGACGCTTTAAAAATGTCTAAAATGCACATCGGTCTCATAAGAAGGCCCCAGTGGTTGTACGATCACAGGAAGTAAGTCCAAGGGTCCAAAACGCTGACGGGAGCTTCCAGTTTTTGAAATGACTCGCCTGGGTAAAGTCGACACTTCATTAAACT
The DNA here is from genome assembly GCF_051943395.1 of Hippocampus bargibanti. Taxonomy (NCBI): domain Eukaryota; kingdom Metazoa; phylum Chordata; class Actinopteri; order Syngnathiformes; family Syngnathidae; genus Hippocampus; species Hippocampus bargibanti. Next base: position 20,407,985 of record NC_142735.1, read on the forward strand.
ACAAAAGCCGACGCGGCCGTCTTCTTCACTCTTTGCTTTGTTTATTTCAGGTTTAGTGTGTAGACTCACAAGCGTCGACGCGCAAACACACACTTCTCATACTGATGAAATTTAAGAGGCGGGAATGCGGAGCTGGCGGGAAGCGAAGCGATACAATCGGATTGACAGCAACATGAAGGAAAACGTTTGAGCCGCCTCGAGCTCGGCCTTCAAATAGGAAGCCAGGAAAATACGCGCTACTCCAAGTCAACGGTGACAGGACAGGAAAGTCCGCCAGCAATCAGCCAGCCCGCATTATTTTTATCATTTTGTTGTTTAGAAAAAAAAGCTCCCCCCCCAAATAATTTTGGAAATGGCAGTGAATGAGTTAAAAAAAATCGTAAAATAAAAACGAACTGAAATTATATTTTATTGATTTTAGATTTTTTTTTTTCAATTAAATAATCTCGTATATAGATCTAAATGAGAAACAACAATATGGACACTCCAGTTGCGCTCATCTAATCCACACATCATGCAAATACAATAAATGTCAAATCAAACTGCGCCATCACCAGAGGTCGACAAAAGTCGTGACTTGAAATGAGTCAGTAAAAAAATAAATGAAATAAAATCCAAGAAGCACTTAATCCTGCAATGAGATTGCTTACGGTAGATTGAACAAAATCTAATTGAAATTGGTCACCATACAATCGGGAAATGCAGTCATGAGCTCCGCTGAACTGTCAACATTGTAAATTCTTTCCGAACATGACTTGAAAAGTAAAAAAAAAAAGAGAAACGGCAGACAGACCCTTTCTAATCACGTTCCCCTGATGTGCACTGACTGCATGGCTAACGACGCCTGTCCAAGCTTGAAATTGAAATTGGGCCTGATTAAAAAAAAAAGAGCTGGAAAGCAGCTAAATTGTCAGTGTGTGCTGATCTTAACTCAAATATTTGACCGCTTCCAGACTGACTAGTAAAATGACTGATTAGTAAAAGGTTTAGAAAGTCTTTGGAATGCCATAGGGATTTTTTCGACCGTACAGTGAGACCTTGGCTTACGAACTTAATTGGTTCCCAGACAGAGTGTGTAAGGCGAAAAGTGTGTATCCCAAAAATGTATTCCCATAGGAAAACATTGAAATGAGAATAATCCGTTCCCAGGTTTCCATAAAATATAATTTTCAACTAAATAAGCCTTAAAAGTACACACAACATACCTTATTCTATGTATAATAAACGTGATATTGTATTGTAATGAAAGAAATACACTGCACTGTATAATAAAGTCACTTTATTTACATTTGTGATGGTCATTGATGGCTTGATGGAATGGCGTTGGAGGTCAGAGGGAATTGCTGTTTGGAAAGAGAGTCACATTCCATAAGGACTATAATTAAAGAAATAAACTGTACTGTAAAATAAAGTTTTGTTTACCTTTGTGATGGTCGTTGATGGCTTATGGAAGGAGAGTCACCGTCCATAAGGACTGTTGGTAACTCAACCTCTGGTGTGGCTTCTCTTCTTTGCTTCTTTGGAGACTCCTCATCATTTTTGCTGATTAAAAACCTCTTAATTGACACCTGTTGCTTTTTCTTTCACATTATCGTTCATCATGTTGATGATTGTCATAGCCACAGTCTTTTCTGGATGGAACTGCACATCATTCCACTTTGCCAACATTGCCTTGATGAGCTCACTTGATGCTGCAGCCGTCTCCTCCTCCTCGCCCTCAGATGTTCTCGAACCATCTGTTGCTGGCTTTAAATTCCTCAATAAGCGCCGAACTTCCAAGTTGCCGCATGGCGATATCGGCATGAATTAGCCGTGCTTTCTCGCATATAATTTCTTTACTCACGCTGTTGCCGGATAACTGCTTTTCGTTAATCCAAATTAACAGAAGTTTTTCAACTTCTTCGATTGCCCGAGACCGTTGCTTTGACATCACAGAAACACCTTTTCCAACAGACGCACCTTTGATGGCTTCTCTGTTGCGGAGAATGGTAGCGATGGTTGATTTAGCATAGCCGTACTGGGCCACTAAATCACACAAACGCACACCTCGTTCGTGTTTTTCAATTATCTCCTTCTTCTCCTCGACTGTGATTTTGTTTTGTGTCTTCTTCGGCTGAACACGAGCCTGTGGTGGTTTTTTTTCGGCCCCATAATAATAAAATTATCTGCAAACAGCTCCTCGGAGGCGATCGACGTGTGCATTCAAAGAGTGGAAGGATAGGTGTGGAAAGGTGCGCCGGCGTATAGCTATATTTTACGTTTTAAGATGTTTTTACGTTTTAAGACTCGCTCTGAATATTCAGGAAGTCTTGTTTTTGAGTTGGAGACGAGTCCGTACGTGATGTCACGAAAGGAACGCCCCTGACCGAAAAAAAGACGCATTGTAGCGGTCCTTCCATCACGTCAATGTATTTTGCTGTACTTGTTTGGTCTGGGGACCTCGTGTGGTACCCAAAAGCCGCCAGAAGAGGGTGTCCAAGATCCATATAAGGAATTTATCAGCCTGTGGAAACGGAGGTGGCCACAGGAGGTCGCCATTTTGTGCCTCTTTTTCGGTGAGAAATTTCCCCTCAATGTTGTCTCATAATGGCATGGAATAAATTTTTTAATTGATTGCAAACTTACTTACTTTCCTCTTCAGAACTATTTGAATCCTATTCATAACTGGATGTGTAACAAGAAAGCATATTCTCCGAATCTGAAGCCATTGTTTTGATTCTCCAGCAATGCAAGACGTCTTGGCGTGACGTCACGAATTGGGGGTGGGACTTTCTGAAAATGCCCAATTAGCAGCTCAATTTTTTGCAGATTTTGGACACTTTAAGTCATTTTTATTGGTGGTTTGCATTTGAATAAAAATATCATACTGCGTATTTTGGGCATTTTAGATGCTATAAAACGTTTTTCTGATGTCAGTTAAGAAACAAAAACGTGACGTCGGTTGTCCTTTAAGTGTTGACATAAACTTGTTGGTCTTTGGAGTTCTACAGGGATAACTGCCACACCCACTTGTGTTATTTGATTTGAATTATGATGGGTGTTGAATCACTAAGCTTCCAGAAAGTCTTTAAGGTTGAGGATTTGTCACAATATGCTGCTCTTTAGTCTCTGGGGGGCCATAAATATTAGTGCCTCACCTTCCTGCGTTACATGATGTATGTAATATGACAACATGACATCATGAAGTGGCCCCAACCAACTGACTACATATAGCTCTTTTAGTTTTCTTTCTTGACTTGGCTCTTATAGGTGTCTGGAAAAGTTAGCATTTCTTTATGCATGTGTGAGCACCCGTACGTCTGGTGCGGTGTGACAAAGTTTGAAGTAATAAATCAGCTTGAAGTGTTTAGTGTTAGCTGTCACATAGAGTCAACGACAGTAAAATGCAGCACTCAGCAGTTGCATTCAAACGTCAATGTCACAAATGCCAACTCATTAAAAGACTCACAGGAAGAAAAAGATTATGTAAAGCTTCTCAGTACTTTTTCATTGATTGGCTGCAACTGACAACATCTTTCTTGGACTTGGCGATTTGCGGAAATAGTTTCTAGAAGCAGGGCATAAAATGTGCAACTTTCAATTTTGATGATGTTTGATGAGGTTTTTTTCCTGCTTATTTATTCTCAGCTTGAGACATGTTAGCATGCGCGGTAAATGTGGGTATTAGCTCAATAAAGGTAAACACCCTCGTACGCCGGTACCATGAATAATTAATGAAGCCTCATTAAGTCACAAATTCAGCTTTTTTTCCGCCTTGCTTTAATGAGCTCAGCCTAAAGTCTCTGTGTTTGTTTGTTTTTCGTCCTCGGAAAGATCCGCAAGCGCTGCGCTCAGGTTCATGAGAGTGATGGTGTTCTTTCATTGTAATATTAAGTTCAGTGAGTTTGCTATGAGTAATATCGGTCGAATATTTATGTTCTCTCTGGGTTCTATTTGTTTGAGCTGTCTTATTTCTGTCACACTCCTGGTCGTCTCTGAATTCAATAAATCTTTAGGTTCTGTCTGGGTCCTATAGGTGCTCTCTTCTTTTGATGACTTGATGGTTTTTATAAGTCCCAGTCGGTATATGCTGGTCATTGAGTTGTTGCTATTCTTTAGGTTTACATTCCCTATCAGAACAACAAAGGCACCAGCTCGCCAGCCTTCAGTCACGCCATCCACGGTCCAATCACAAGCGGGCACACTTGTGCCCTCTTGGCTCGCTTACACTATTCTTCCTCCTTTAAATGGACCACCATTGTGCTGCTCACACACGCACTCAGAGGGAAAAGGCGCCTGCGGGGATGTGCGCACGCTGACAGGGAGAGTAATTGGCCATCAAAGTAATCCAGACTCCTTCCTTCGGCCCGCCTGTGGAATTAGACGCCGACTTGCAGCATGATATTAAAGCGCCCGACCCAGTGTGCGAGCCTGCCTGCGCCGGCGTGTGTGCGTGTACGAGTGTTTGCTGAATACCTACTGTGACCCTCAAGGCAAATAAATCCCATAAATTATAGAAGTCTAACAAACAAGTGCGGCGTATTTCGAGGTTGGAGTCAACATGGCGGTGCAAGGCTTTTGTTTGCCGCCATATTTAAACAGGCCGCTAATGCACTCGCCGATATTTACAGCCATTCACACATACACACACATACACACACGCACACACACGCTGTAATCACACACCCACGCTATAATCACATTTGAAGTGGACCCATAGTAGATGTTTCGACTTGATATGGTGGTGACCCTGATGAGGAAAAAAAAACAATCATCACCTCTGAAATTCTATTGGGGAGAATTACATTATTATTTTGTACACCTGTTACATTCCCAGTGGAGATTTTGATTACACACACACACACACACACACACACACACACACACACACATACACACGCACGCGCACACACACAAACATATTTACACATGTAGTGCGGAGTGATGTTTATGAAGGAGGATGTTTTACTTTGAAACAAATTTATGGATGCTGGTGTCCTCGCCGGTCTCATGACATGGATTTTTCATCTGTGTTAATATTTCAGCAAGATGGCGGCTGACGGCGGTGTCACATGAAGGGCAATAATACACTTTGACTGGGCTGTGTGTGTATGTGCGTGCCAGCGTGTGTCATAGTGGACTCAAAGTTGAAGTTACCACTTGCGATATAACGAACGGGCTTTCCGGTAAAAACTTCACTATGTTAATATTTAATAGCACCATATTTTACACACTATGAGCTGATTTGGAGTCTGAGGCAATCATGAATAGCCTATTTTAAAACCGTTTCCATATTTCATTAGAAGGTAAATAGAACAAAAGCTACAACAGTGGCTCTAGTTGTGTTATGCATCCATGAGATGGAGCTACATAAAAGGGAATACAATACAATACAGCGTTATTTACTTTAACAACTGGTGCCGCTGTAACAAAGTGTTTTATAGAAATTTTAAAATACCACATCCAAAAGTAATGAGACTATTGATCCTTATATAAGACGCACAGTCACTTTTGAGAAAAATTCAATGCTTTCGCGTGCGCCTTACAGTGTGGAAAATGTGTCAATCGTTGTGTGATTATTGTTCGGACTGTTTTTAGCATGTGGGAATACAGTCGAACATTCATACAGTCGAAAGCGGTGAATAATTTTGATGTGCTGCGTCAGGGCATTTGTGGACAACAAACTGATTGAAAATGTGGCGTGCTGCTTTATCGGGTTTCCAGGTAAAACGTTCACACGACATCATGGTCTTAAATATTAGTTTAAATGTGATACTGATTGGTACTGTTTTTATAAATTGAGAGTTCAGTCGAATGTTGTTAGCCTAACATAAGACATGTGTTACGAAAGTCATGTATTTGGCCAATAATTCTTTGACAGGGGGCAAATTGAGTGATGGTGATGCTGATATTTTTGAGCCAATATTGAAGACCCGTTACATATTTTAGGGTGAAATATTAAAACCTCAAGATTTATCAATGTCATTCCATCCAATGAATGGCTTTTTGAGTTTTTGAGAGCCCCAAAAAATTTTGCAAAAAAAATGTCTCCTTGCTTAAAATGTAAGGAAAATGGGGTTTTGGGAGGGGAAAAAAACCCTGACGTAAGTCACTTTATAGTGCTCCCAGGAAAGAATGGAGAGAAAAAAGAGCCTCGACCGCAAGTTTCATTAAAATGAAATGAGCAGTGGGACAATGATAAAGGGACACTCGAAAGAGTCGGAGGCCGTTTGACCGTAATTGAACTGAAAGTCAGCCATTTGAAGCAGCCATTTTGTGCAAGCCCAGTACAACAGTCGAAAGAATACAAGGTACAAAGTACAATGTACTAATGGGAAGGCGCAGCAGAAAAAGGAGGTCATTCTGACACCGGTTGTGAAGCTTTACACAAACATGAAATCTCCCTTAATGTTTTGGTTGCCAAGAATGGACATGGACACCTGAGAACGATTTCTGTCCTGTGCGCTTGGTAACATCTATGTGTCAGGATTGTTGGCAGGATTTGAACCTGTGTGTGTCAAGATTCAGATTGCCGTTCCTGCCCCGAAATGAAATGTTTTTATTTTAACTCATTCACTGCCAGACGATGTGCAAAAAATGCGTCCACTTCAGTGCCAGGGTTTTTGTCATTGTCACTCAAATTCCAGTTCCCAAAGAATATTGGAACAAGCTGGAACAAAGCGCTAACATGGAAAAAAAGGAAATTCCGCCCCCTTGTGGAAGAGAAAAACATTGCCAGAAACCATGGGCAGCGCTTTATCGGCACCCAAACAAGAAAAAAAACAAAACCCAAACAAATTCGGGAATGGCGCTATATATTCAATTCTCAAATAAAGTCAGGAATGGCAGTGAATGAGTTAAATATGTATTTCGGAAATTGAAATGATTGTTGATATGCGTGATGATTTTTGAGCTCAAATTGATGACTTGTGAAATGTTCTCCCGGTTTGACGTGTCTTGTGTACCCCCCTCCCCCTCCTCCTCTTCAGGTCCTCCTGTCAACGTCACCTGTAACATCTTCATCAACAGCTTTGGCTCCATCGCTGAGACCACCATGGTAAATAATTCCGTCTGCATATACTGTATAAGATTCACATTAGGCATCTGAAACTTAATTTTAATCAGGGGCCAAATTGTATCGTAAATTCCGGTCAATACAAAAATGTCATTCAAATGTAGATTCATATCACACCAAGATGGTGGGTTTATTTTATTTATTTACTTTTTTGCTGTGTGTGTTTCCCAGATTTACAATTCCTTCTGTATTCATATCCCAACCTGAATTGGTGTAAAGAGTGTTTCATTTTTTAATTAAGTGACTGAAACAAGCTGCATTTTCTGCACCTTATGCGCCCGGGGGGAAAAAAGACGACTTCCTGTCACAGCCGAAAAAGCCCCAAAATGCTCCCAACGGGAGAACACCAAACAATCTACTCGGTGTTCATTCTCACACTGGTGACAAGCTTCAAATTGTCCTCCAACAAGATATTTGCGGAATTCCCAAATTAATTCCACTCCTGCTCCCGTGCGCCTCATTGAATCTGCCTCGCGCTTCACCTGGCCGCCCACATTTGCACCCCCTCACTCCCCATCCCCAACTCAAGGAGTCAATTGAGGCGGCATCATTACACGGAAATTCCATTAGCGCCGATAAAAGGGAGCGGCAAGCGTGCCTGCACGTCTGCCGTGTTGCTCAGGCTGGGATGCCCAATTCGTGTCATGTGCAGATCACATCTTTTTCACACATGTACAGCAAACGTGGATTCTGTTTTATTACCGCAGTAGAACCCGCATCTTTGTTGACCAAATGTGTCTTCTTGTCAACAACAATCAGAATCAGAAAGCCTGCAATCGTTCTACAATGGGGAAATTTGCAATTTACAGCAGCAAAGTTGAAAGGTTGTGGGGTGTGAAAAGTTACAAACAACCTTATTCTATGCATAATAGAAGTGTCAGAAGGCTGAAATGTAAAAACAACAAAGGCTACTTTCCTGTTTTATGTATGCCTGCCCTGCTTGCATATGTGATTGGTTTGTTTGATGGTATGGTATTATGGCACCATATATGATATGGTATTAGTTTGATGGATGCCCTTCCTGACACAACCCTCTCTATTTATCCGCGCTTGGGACCAGCACAAGAAGACACTGGCTGATGTGCCCTTGTGGCTATCAAACAAGCAACTCTATGAACTTAATAAAAATTAAGATGCTCAATAAAAGGCCCTCAAACACAAAATGGTCATTGGCACGGCAACATTCAAATAAAGTTAAACTACTCACCGTTTGATGACAATGATTAATGTTTTTATGTAAAAAAACATAATTGCAAATCAAACCTCTGAAGATGGAGGACACTGATTCGCTGTGGCGACCCCTGAAGGGAAAAGCCGAAAGGAAAAGAAGAAGAATTCGTTTGTACTGAATACACTATGGCAGCACAGAAGGACCCAGGAGTGCACAAGATGGTTTTCTTCTCATCGTTGAGATCATTGATAGATCGCCTAATTTCTGACATTAGTCAACTGTCAACTTTGGAGTAAATGAAAAATATTGACTGATGTCAATACAGTCAGTCAGGTTGATGCAAAGTCCAGTTGGAGCTTTATTTAAATTACTGGTAATACGAGTACCTCTGTAGTATCATACTTGACTTAATGAACACCTTTTGTGTGTGTGGGCTCGTGACTTAATGAACACCTTTTGTGTGTGTGTGTGTGTGTGTGTGTGTGTGTGTGTGTGTGTGTGTGTGTGTGTGTGTGTGTGTGTGTGTGTGTGTGTGTGTGTGTGTGTGTGTGTGTGCGTGCGTGCGTGCGTGCGTGCGTGCGTGAGAAAGTGAGAGTGTGTGTGTGTGTGTGTGTGTGGGGCGGGAGAGAGAGAGAGAGAGAGAGAGAGAGAGAGAGAGAGAGAGAGAGAGAGAGAGAGAGAGAGAGAGAGAGAGAGAGAGAGAGAGAGAGAGAGAGAGAGAGAGAGAGAGAGAGAGACACATCACCGGCCTGCCTTTCCACACCCCCTTTCTCTGAATGCGCACGTCGATCCAGAGCTAGCGAGAGAGAGAAAGAGAGAGAGAGACTGAGAGTGGGGTGGGAGAGAGAGAGAGAGAGAGAGAGAGAGAGAGAGAGAGAGAGAGAGAGAGAGAGAGAGAGAGAGAGAGAGAGAGAGAGAGAGAGAGAGAGAGAGAGAGAGAGAGAGAGAGACATCACCGGCCTGCCTTTCCACACCCCCTTTCTCTGAATGCGCACGTCGATCCAGAGCTAGCGAGAGAGAAAGAGAGAGAGACTCAGAGTGGGGTGGGGAGAAGGAGAGAGAGAGAGAGAGAGAGAGAGAGAGAGAGAGAGAGAGAGAAAGGGAGAAAGGGAGAGACAGAGAAAATGAACAATGACTGGCCACTAATCCGTGCCAGCAGATTAGAAAGAAAAACAACAAAGTATGGAAATAATCGGATTCATCATCTTTTATCTCTCATCTAAATCCATTAAGAAGATCCCATGACAACACGTGTGTGCGTGTGTTTGTGTGTGCGCGTGTGTGGACGTGCGTGTGTGTTTGTGTGTGTGTGTGTGTGTGTGTGTGTGTGTGTGTGTGTGTGTGTGTGTGTGTGTGTGTGTGTGTGTACTCACCTGGTGTTGTATGTTGACAGGACTACCGAGTGAACATCTTCTTGAGGCAGCAGTGGAACGACCCTCGCCTGGCATACAGCGAATACCCAGACGACTCTCTGGACTTGGACCCGTCCATGTTGGACTCCATCTGGAAGCCTGACTTGTTCTTTGCCAACGAGAAGGGAGCCAACTTCCACGAGGTCACCACCGACAACAAGCTGCTACGCATTTCCAAAAACGGAAATGTGCTCTACAGCATACGGTGACTTAAATGTTACAATTTGTGTTAATAGCGACATTATTCTGATTATTTGGACCCCAAGCCTGACATGGATTGCTTTATGTGTTGTTTGTATTCTCCTCCAAAATGGCTGCAATTAGAAGTTTTCTGAAATTCAGCCCACAAAGTCAGTTTGTCAAATCAAAAAATAATAATAATTGAAAAGACGGACATAAAAAGACAAATTATGTAACCGCCCATTTAGCTTCAACATTCCCTTTTTGTGGGTCATTTCCAAGCATCTTTGCCATTGGAATTACTTTTGCAAATTCAGTCCAATGACAAACTTGCCAATTCTATCTATCATAGGTGGACCCCCCAAAAAGTCTGATCAAGCCATGCCACAAAAGGCATAAAAATCTGCTATTTTGATTTAAAGGGGCCATAACATGTGTTACTTCCCGTGATACAAAGGCCCAAACCCAGCTTGGTTTTGCAGCGGAAAATTTGGCTCATGTGTCTATTATAAGTCAATCCCCCCCAAAAATTTAAATGTCGTTTCAAAGGAGATTGGAAATCCGCCATTTTGATTTGAAGTGGTCAATATATGGGTTACTTAGCAGCGGTACAAAGGCCCAAAGCCAGCTTGGTGTCGCAGGATAAAATTTGGCTTGTATGTCTATTATAAGTCGATCCACAAAAAAAATCTAAATATTGTGTGAAAAGTGATCGTAAGTCTGCCATTTTGATTTAAATGTGCCAATACAAGGGTGAATTTCAGCGAAACGAAGGCCCAAAGTAAGCTTGGTAATGTTTCAGCATAAAATATGGCTGACATGTCTATGATAAGGAGACCCACCAAAAACATTCAGGATATCATGACTGTGCACAGGAAGTCTGCCATTTTCATCTGGAGCAGCCACGTTGTGCTTATCTTTGGCGATTCACAGAAATTTACAAATTCTGATCCCCCAGTTAGCATGAAGTTGGGTAGGCTTGTCTATCATGAGTTGGTCCACCAAAATGCTATACCTAAATAGACACAGGAGGTCTGCCATTTTTGTTTGATGACATTTCAGAGACTTTCAGGGGGTTCTTCAAAGATGGTCTCCTCCTAAAGTTCTTGTCTGATTTTGGGGGGAAATTGCATCCGCAAAGTGATGAAGAGGCTAACTGTAAAGTTCTGTAAAAGCCACACTTGAAAAATCAGCATGTCAGCTTGAACCTGCCATTTTAATGTCTTTTTACTCATTCACTCCCGGAAGATGTGCAAAAATGTCCACTCCAGTGCCAAGGTTTTTGTCATTTTCACTCAGGTTGCAGGACCAAGGGAATGTTGAATTTTGGGACTGCATAAACATTCAATGCAGCATAAAAAACCTTGGACTTTCTTAATTTCATCATAATAAATAATAAATTCCTAAATTATATGGGTCTGGAGTTATCTGATCTTGAAATGGGTGTGGCTTCCCAAAATATAATACAATAAATCCATCTTGATTTCTATAGCGGTTTGACAACAGCTGAAGCTGTAACAAAACACTAACATGGAAAAAAGGCAAATGCTGCCCCTTGTGGAAGGGAAAAAAATCATTGCCAGAGGTCTGACCAGCGCTTTATTGGCACCCCACCGCAAGAAAAAAAAAACCAAAACCCGAACAAATTCGGAATAGCGCTCCACATCAATTAAAATAAATTCTGGAATGGCAGTGAATGAATTCAAAGACAAAAGATTTTTTTACAGCTGCCGAATGACATTTTGTAGACTTAAACATTTTAAAAATTAGAAATTAAAAATAAAAAGAAAGAAATAAAATGAACAAAGAGGACTTTTTCATATCATGGCCGGTTGCAAATGAGTCATCTTAAATTTTAGTTGCGGAAAATGAGTCATGTTTTTGTGACTCGCTATTATCTTTTGAACTTTGCTTGCAGGAAGCGTGTGAATGTTAATGAGTTTTGAGGAAAGACTTTTCGGGCACTTTGATGCACTTTGAGGCCCTATTTGATGGCTTCCAGTTTACAGCGCGGCAGAGACCTTGACGCTGTTCCTGCGGAACTATCTTCATGCGTCAAGAGCGGGGCTAGCCGCTTTTCTTTTCATCACGTCCCGCCGACGTCCAATTCAAGGCTGCGGGAGTTATAGCCCCCTCCGTCGCACCTCCTCCTCTTCCCGCCGTTCCCTTTTATTGCCTCGCCTCGCTGGCAATCTACGGAGCTTCTTAATATTCTGTCGGCGTACGGCGTCCATCATGGCGGCTGACGGTGAAGCTACTAGAGCTGACCACACTGCAGTCCGATTGGTTCGAATCAACAAAAAATAAAATAAAATAAAAAATGTAAAATGGTCGTGAAGAGGTGAAAAATATTTTTCATGAAAATCGTATGAAAACAATTTTTATACGATTCTGATTTTTTTTCTTCAGGATTGTAATTTTTGTGAGGATAAATAACAACATTATTTTTATCATATTGCAAAATTAAAAAAAAGGAATTCATCCAAAAATGTTCAGAAAATTTGGTACTTGTGTTACACATTACAGGTGTCATTCGTGTGTAAAACATGATGTAAGACATTCAAAATGTCCTCTGCCGCCTCGACCGTTAAGCTTTGAGCAGAAACGCCAATTTACAACTCTCCTTTTTTCATTGTTCCGATTTTATTGCCTCCTGCCATTGGAAAAACCGCATTACAGATTGAGCTACGGCACACGAGGACGCTCACCGTGCCGCATCGCCCACTCGGTCCTTTCGCTCTTCGTGCACTGACGCAAAGCCCGCATTGGAACCGAGAACCTCTCATGACATACCAATCACTAGGGCACTGTGTTCAAACCTTTCATTTCAAACTGTGACCAGTTAGCAAGTTTATTTATTTATGGTTTTATTTATTTATTATTATTTATTATAATAATAATAATTATTATTATTATTATTATTATTATTATTATTATTATTATTATTATTATTATTATTATTATTATTATTATAAACTGCAGTTTTTTTTAGTTGAACAACAGCTGTCGTGACGCAATCAGGATGTGTCGAGATCCACTGAATTTTCTTAGCAACGTACGTGTGTGTATTTGTGTGCGTGTGCGTGTGCGTGTGTGTGTGTGTGTGTGTGTGTGTGTGTGTCTCAGAATTACGCTGGTGCTGGCGTGTCCCATGGATCTGAAGAACTTCCCAATGGATGTGCAAACGTGCATTATGCAGCTGGAAAGCTGTGAGTGTGCATTCATACACACACACGCACACACGTTTGATATACTCAAATATGCATATACTATGTTTTACCGTCTACAGATACCACCACACATTTATTGTATCTTTCAAGATGGCGCCCCCCTATGTGGCTGCCTCCACAGCAGCTCTTTCCTTTTTATTGCTGCTGTGGACTGCAAATTTCTCCATTGTGGGACGAATAAAGGTTTTCTGATTCTGATTCTTATTCTGATAGATACTGTATAACAGTTTTTAATGGGAAACAGCACAGAGACACACACACACACACAGTGCAAAAAATAACACTTTTATAGCAACCGGAGTATTTATAATCGACACACATGCGCACGTTTCCAATATACGCATTCGCACAGGACACGTAATGCATTTTACAGTGTATGCACACGTAGAAAGTAGGCACAAAAATGTGATACTTATGCTGTTAACGTGCATGTAAACGCACATTTTGTGCACACATATATGCATTTGTATTATACACTATACACACACACACACACACATTCCTGTACATACAGCAGTTGTATAGATGATGCACACATTTAAAATATCTGTACACGCGCATATAGCACACATACATACACACACACACACACACACACACACACACGGACAACGTGCGCCGTAAATGCGTTCGCGCAAACGTGATGCGCCTGGGAAGCAGGAGCGGCGCAGCGGGCCAGCGGACGCGCCCTCGGCCTGGCGCCAACGTCGCAGAGACGTGACATCACTGAGTAAACATAGCGACCACATCCTTTGCCATCTTTTCTCGGCATATCTAAATAGCAACAACAAAAGAGCCTCAAACTTCATCTGGAAACGTGGACATTTGACCCCATGGACGCCACAAATCGACAAATACGAGGAATCTGTGCAAATGATGGCAAGCTAACATGGATGCGTGTGTTTTTGTGGGTGTTCAGTTGGCTACACGATGAACGACCTGATCTTTGAGTGGGACGAGAAAGGTGCCGTGCAAGTGGCGGATGGCCTGACGCTGCCTCAGTTCATCCTCAAGGAGGAAAAAGACCTCAGATACTGCACCAAACATTATAATACTGGTGAGTCAACAAAACACTATTTGGCACTGCGACAGTACAACAATCTACCTGGCACATCGTAATAAGGCACAAAAATCTATAACACAATCACTCCAACACAATTATTCTCACTACTATAAGACAACAATAAACCTACCATACAATCATGTCTTCCACAACTGGACAACAAACCCATTTCAGTAAATACACTCACTACTACCACTGCAGGACAACAATCTCGCTAGAACACAGTCACTTTTACTTTGAGGGAACAACAACCGTGTACCACAATCTCACTGCTACTCGTGGACAACAATCTACCTTCTAAACCAAGGGTGTCAAAGTCATTTTTTGTCGTGGGCCACATTGTAGTTATGGTTTCCTCTTGGAGGCCGTTATGAGTTTGGGGAAGCCATAAGAATGTTTAATCCTGTCCACATATTACATATAGAGCACACAACAAATTAATGAATCACTAGTTTTCAGATTTGAAGTGAAACACAATGACTGTTACTGTGGTTTACATGTAACAATTTAGAATTTTGGTTGGGACTTGAGCAAGCATCATGAAATTTCACAAGTTGGATTTGCTTTCCAAGGCTGAAAAAATATGTGGCGGCCCAGATTTGACCGTGAATTTATATATTATTAATATTGTATTAATATTCAGTCTACCTAAAAATCACTACTACCACTACCATTACCACCACAACTACTACTACAACAACAACAACAACAGGACAACTACACAAACCCAAAACAACAATTGAACTACTTACAGGCATTACTACCGCCACAAAAACATGGTGCTTAACTCATTCACTGCCATTCCCAAATTTATTCGGGAATTGAAAATCGTGAGCGTCATTCCCAAATTTGTTCAGGTTTTTAGTTTTCATAAAGTGCTGGTCAGACCTCTGGCAATGTTTTTCCCACCCAGCATATGCCTTTTGTACAGCTGCCCCAATTTCAAGCTCAGATAACTCCAGACCCATATAACTTAGAATTAACTCTTTTTTTCTCATGAAAGAAGAAGGTCTTCAGGTTTCTTACAGTGTATTGAGTGTGTATACCGTCCTAAAACTCAAGAGTATGTGGGTCTTGCAATTTGAGAGAAAATGACAAAAACCCTGGCACTGGAGTGGACACATTTTTTCACATCGTCTGGCAGTGAATGAGTTAATATGACCTGTGGTGACCCTCTCCTGTGTTTTATTCCTCCTTGATTGTCACATGCTCCTTGCCAAAGTGGCTTATAGCTCCTTTTCGCATCTGTGTCAGCGCGAATGCAGTTCTCCATTTCCATTCGTTCTTATCTCCTCTCTTGGCGCACGTGTGTGTATTTTGCTGGCTGACTCCAATTGCTCGATAAAGCGGTATTGAAGGTGTGTGTTTTTTGTGTGTGTAAGAGGCTGCGATTTATTAGCTGCAATGTGAATGCGAGAGGAGATTGCGCCCAGCAACACAAAGAGTGGGCGACAAAAAAAGCCTCTTGAAATACTAATTAACTCACCGCCTGCTGCATTGCACAACTCGCCTGCCCCTGCACACCGACGCCGCAGGAACAATAACAACCACAGTAACGACAACGGGAACTATCAGGAGCGATCGCTGGACCTCACGATGCGTCTTTTGCACCTTGGGCTACAAGTTCCTTTGAATACATCATGAGAATATTGTTGTCACTTCTTTACAATATCACAACTTAGCACTCATCGATATCCTCTAAGTGCAGTCGCAATGACCAATGCTAGACAACTGTCTGCTTGCAAGACACATCGCTACTGCAGAGCAATCTGCTGTACTGTCAACACAGTCACAACTACCTTTACTGCACAACAGTCTACCGTCACAACTCATCACAGTTCAGAAACAATCGACCTTCCATCTTAAGTAAGAAAGAAAGTAAGAAAAGGGCAAATGTAGGCAGGAAAGAAGAAGAGTACAAAAGAACACTCGAATTACTCTAGAATGTACACTAAGAATAAAATCCAATTCTGACAGACAAATGGAAAAATAAGTATAAATATCATGAAAAGTAGTTTCTATTTGTTGGTTTTTTTTCGTGCTGTTGTCTTGTTTAATTCCAGTGGACTCCTCAACACGACTTGAGGAAGCTTATAAACCCATTCACTGCCATTCACAAATTTATTTGGGAATTGAAATAATGACATGGAGCGCCGTTCCCAAATTTGTTCTGGTTTTGGTTTTTTTCTTGCAGGGGGTGCAGATAAAGTGCTGGTCAGACCTCTGGCGATGTTTTTTCCCTTCCACGAGGGGGCAGCATTTGCCTTTTGTACATGTTAGTGCTTTGTTACAGCTTCAGGTGTTGTTAAAGCGCTATATAAATCAATATGTATGAATTGCATTGTATTTTGTACCGCCACCCTCATTTCAAGCTCATATAACTCTAGACCCATATAATTTAGGAATTAACTCTTTCTGCTGAAAGAAGAGTGTCTAAGGCTTCTAACAGTTTTTTTGGAATGTTTATGTAGGTCTAAAACTCAATGTTTTGTGGGTCATGGAATTTGAGTGACAATGACAAACCCCTGGCACTGGAGTGAACACATTTTTGCACATCGTTGGCCAGTGAATGAGTTAAAGGACAACCGACATCTCCGGACAAGTTGTGTCCATAATTTGTAAAATGGCTTCAAATAACTTCGTTTTAAGACTCACGCTGAACATTCAGTCTTGTTTTTGAGTTGGTGACGAGTCCGTACGTGACGTCAGAAAAGGACCGCCTCCTCACCGTAAAAAAAGACGCTTTGTATCGTCTTTCCATCACGTCAATGTATTTTGCTGTACTGTTTTTTTAAACCATGTCTTACACCCAAAAGCCGCCAGCAGAGGGAGGCAAACTCCATTGAAAGATAGTATCAGCCTGTGGAAACAAGCTGATTCATTCTCACCGGAGCTGGTCGCCATTTTTCTGCCTCTTCTTGGGTGAGACATTCCCACCCGCCCGTTTGCCTCAAAATGGCCCAAATAAATTCTTTAATCGATTGCAAACATGTATGCTTTGCTCATCAGGACTATATGAATCATATTCATAACTGGATGTGTAACAAGAAACACCGGAAATTCCTTGTGTGTTCTACATACGTACTTGGCAATAAAGATGATTCTGATTCTGATTCTCGGAATCTGAAGCCATTGTTTTGATTAACAAGCAATGCATGCAAGACGTCTTGGCGTGACGTCACGAAACGAGGGCAGGGCTTTCTGAAAATGCCCAATTCGCAGCTCATTTTTTTGCAGATTTTGGACACTTTAAGTCATTTTTATTGGTGTTTTGCATTTGAATAAAAATATCATACTGCATGTTTTGGGTATTTTAGATGCTATAAAACGTTTTTCTGCTGTCAGTTAAAAAAACAAAAAAGTGACGTCGGTTGTCCTTTAAGTAACACACCTTATTCTAGCCCTTATCAAAAGTATACCATATACTGTACACTGACGTTTGTGTACTTGGTGTGGTTGTATGTGCACGTTTTTTCCCGGTCCACTAGACAGTATTGATTAAAGTACTCTCTCTCTCTCTCACACACACACACACATGGATGAATCATTTCAATCTTGTCCCCGGACGGAAAATATGGACGTAGCTTAAAAGCTCTCAAGTGTATCGTACGCATAAATCGAGCCGCAGTGCCCCTTTTTTCCGCCTCGTCCACCTCTTCCTCCCCGGTTGATATTTGTGGCATATGAAGGTTGCTGCGGATATTGATGGTGCTTATTAAATGGCTGGTCAGCCATCTTACGTGGGGCGTTGTTAAGGGTTTATTGACGTGACGATGGACTGTCTTGGTTAAGGCCGCATTTCCCACAAGGGGAACACTTCCAATTTCCGTTCCGTCACAGACGTGGTGAAGTGTGATGCTCGCAATGCGAGCCCAAAGGCACTTTGGCATCGATTTCCATCAACAGCGTGATGGAGGAAAATTCTTAAATCTTTCAACGCAAAATTAATTAGAATGCAGTGTTCAGACTCACAAAAAAAGAGAATTGGCCTGGAGTTCTCCTTTAATCTTTGCTGGTTAACAAAATTGCGTGGCTGAAAAACTGATATTTTTCATGGACATGTCCGTCAACCGTCGAGAAGATTGAGAGGCAGCCGCAATGAAAATGGTTGTGATTGTGCGACATGAACGTTTTCCAGTGTGGCGTCTGCCGTGTTTTTTAAATCGGCAGCCATTTGACTTCCTGTCGCTGTGGTTTTGCTTCCTGCATTTTGATGTTGCCGGAGAAAAGAAAGATGGCAATCTGCTTTCTACACCGTCAATTTCTTTCTCTTCAACTCTACCTCACGCTTCATCCGGTACAGATGCATCCTCACTATTTCGCATCCTCACAACCTTCTCATCTCTTTTTCTGCTTCCTCCGCCGTCAACTTGAGTCTCCTCATGTCCTCCTGCAAATGCTGTCGACCCAACTAAACCCAACTCTATTTATAGAGCACTTTAATTTGGCTGAAAGTTCATTTTACAGTACACCTACCGTTTTTTCCCCACTATAAGGGCAAAAAAATTACGCGACTGTAGTGTCCTTGAGAGTTTTGAAAGGCGCTTATAAATGAAATGTATTATTATTATTATAAGGCGGACCTAAAAGCATTTAATTTTCCCAAAATCTGACAGTTTGCCCTCATATACAGTTGTCACGTCACTTGAGGCTCGAGGGCTGGGCTCGAGTGACGAAAGGAAAGCGGGGAGTGTGGATCCAAAATACACGGCGAGACAGATACTCGTATACAAAAGTCTTTACTGAGGCACGCATGAAAAAATGACAGCAGGATGAGGTGAGTGAGGGA
The DNA here is from genome assembly GCF_051943395.1 of Hippocampus bargibanti. NCBI lineage: Eukaryota > Metazoa > Chordata > Actinopteri > Syngnathiformes > Syngnathidae > Hippocampus > Hippocampus bargibanti. Next base: position 20,426,884 of record NC_142735.1, read on the forward strand.
GATCGGTGACAGCTGATCTGACGGCACGGAAGTAACAGGGTGGCTTTCAGAATACTCCGACGGCGACTGTATAGCGCGATCGGTAGATATAGTCAGAAGGCACAATCAAGGGAATGACAATCAGCTGTGGGGACCCAGGTGCGTGATGATGGGAGGGGCCGTCTCCCGGGAGCAGCGGAGGAGGTGACAGGAGGGGCGGGGCGCGCCCAGGACGGCGACGAGATGTGACAGTGCCCCCCCCTCAACGGACGCCTCTTGGCGGCCCACCAGGTTTGGAGGGGTGAGCCGCATGGAACGCCCGGATGAGAGATGGGTCGAGGATCCAGGCACGTGGGACCCACTGTCGTTCCTCCGGTCCATAGCCCTCCCAGTCGACCAGGTACTGCACTCCTCTGCCCATGCGCCTGAAGTCCAGTATCTCCCGCACGGTGTAGACTGGTCCGTCGGCCAACATCCAGGGGGGAGGTGGGGGGGTGGGCGTGGGGGCTAAGGAGCAGGTTTCCACTGGCTTGAGGAGGGAAACGTGGAAAACGGGGTGGATCCTCATGGTGGGTGGCAGCCGGAGCCTCACCGAGACCGGGCTGAGGATGGCCTCGATGGGGAAGGGACCCGTGAAGCGTGGGCCCAGCTTGGCTGAAGACCCTGCCAGCCGAAGGTCCCTCGTCGACAGCCACACCTCCTGCCCGACCTGGTAGTTGGGTGCCTGTCTCCGGTGACGGTCCGCCACCCGCTGGTTCCGGGATGCGGTGCGTGTCAGGGCGTCCCTGGTCTCCTTCCAGACTCGGTGGGCCCGTCTGAGGTGATGTTCAATAGACGGGACCTCCACCTGGCCCTCCTGAGTGGGAAACAAGGGAGGCTGATAGCCACAGGCGGACATAAATGGGGACCGACCTGTGGCTGCGGAGACCAGGGAGTTGTGGGCGTACTCCACCCAGGGTAGGTGCAGGGCCCACGACGCCGGGTTGTGGAGGCACACGCACCGGAGGGCCGCCTCCAGGTCCTGGTTCTTCCTCTCCGTCTGTCCGTTGGTCTGGGGATGGTATCCAGACGACAGGCTCGCCGACGCCCCTAGGGACCGACAGAAACGTTTCCATACCTTGGACACGAACTGCGGTCCCCGGTCCGACACGATGTCCGTCGGAATCCCGTGGAGACGGACGATGTGGTTAACCAGGAGTTGAGCCGTCTCGATGGCGGACGGCAACCTGGTTAACGGGACGAAGTGGGCCGACTTGGAGAATCGGTCCACAACGGTAAGGACGACCGTCTTGCCACGGGAGGGGGGGAGGCCTGTCACGAAGTCGACAGAGATGTGGGACCAGGGTCTGGGCGGTACCGGTAGCGGCCGGAGGAGTCCTGCCGGGGGCTGATGGGAGGCTTTCCCACAGGCACAGGTCGGGCAGGCCTTCACGAAGAGGGTGATGTCCCTCCGGAACCCCGGCCACCAGAACCGTTGGGCGATGAGTTGGATCGTCCTGTTGACCCCCGGGTGACAACCTATCTTGGAGGTGTGCCCCCAGACGAGCACCTCCGTGCGAAGAGGGGGGGGGGGGACGAACAGGCGATCCTTAGGACAGCCCCTGGGGATGGGGGTCGTCCCCTGGGCTTGCTGTACTTTTCTCTCAACCTCCCACCTCAGGGCACCCAGGATGCGTTGGGCCGGCAGGATGTTGGTGGTGGTCTCCTCCCTTTCTGCCGGCTCATGGATGCGGGATAGGGCATCGGGCTTGGTGTTCTGTGACCCTGGGCAGTAGGTGAGAGAAAAGTTAAACCGGGTGAGGAAGAGTGACCATCGGGCCTGTCTAGAGTTTAGTCTCTTGGCCGACCGGATGGCCGCCAGGTTTTTATGGTCCGTGTAGACGGTGAAGGGGTGTTTCGCTCCCTCAAGCCAGTGTCTCCATTCCTGAAGGGCCAGGACGACCGCCAGCAGTTCCCGGTTGCCGACGTCATAGTTGGCCTTGGCGGGGCTGAGCCGGCGGGAGAAGAAGGCGCATGGGCGTAGCTTCTGGTCCATGGGAGAGCGCTGGGACAGGACGGCCCCTACTCCGGACTCGGATGCGTCAACCTCGACCGTGAACGGGAGATCCGGGTCGGGATGACGCAGAACAGGGGGGCTAGTGAAGGCAAGACGGAGGCGGCTGAATGCCCCCTCAGCGTCGGGCGTCCACCTGAAGGGGATCTTGGAGGACGTGAGGTTAGTGAGGGGGAGTGCCTTCTGACTATACCCGCGGATGAAGCGGCGGTAGAAGTTGGCAAACCCCAAAAACCGCTGAAGCTGTTTGCGCGTCTTCGGGATCGGCCATTCCACCACCGCTTTAGTCTTAGTAGGGTCGGCCCTGAGCTGCCCCCGCTCCACGACAAACCCTAGGAAGGACAGAGAGCGGACATGGAACTCGCACTTCTCTGCCTTCACGTAGAGCCGGTTTTGCAGGAGCCGCGCCAGGACCCGTCGGATGTGTTGCCGGTGCTCCTCTGCAGAACGAGAGAAAATAAGAATGTCATCCAGATAAACGAAAACAAAAACATTGAGGAAGTCCCTGAGCACATCATTGATCAGATTTTGGAATACGGCGGGAGCGTTCGTGAGTCCGAACGGCATCACCAGATATTCAAAATGTCCTAATGGTGTTTTAAATGCAGTTTTCCATTCGTCCCCCTCCCGGATGCGGACCAAGTGGTACGCACTGCGGAGCTCTAATTTAGAAAAAATGGTTGCGGACTGAAGGGGCGTGAAGGCTGAGTCCATGAGGGGGAGGGGGTATTTGTTTCGGATGGTGATGTCGTTCAGACTCCGGTAGTCGACACACGGACGCAGGGTTCCGTCCTTCTTGTCAATAAAGAAGAACCCTGCGCCCAACGGAGACCGTGACGGCCGGATGAGTCCCGCCGCAAGGGAGGAGTCTATGTAAGTGCTCAGGGCTTCCCGTTCAGGTTGTGAAATGTGAAACAGTCTGGAGTCCGGTAATGGAGCCCCTGGCTGCGAGTCGGTGGCACAGTCATACGGTCGGTGGGATGGCAGGGATTGGGCGTTTGTCTTGTCTTTGTTGAACACCTCCCGCAGGTCATGGTAGCATTGTGGCACGCCCTTGAGGCAGATGGCCTCGGGCGGGCCAACGCGGGAGGGGTCTCGCCCTGCCGTAGCCGACCGCAGGCAGTTGGCGTAGCAGTAGGGGCTCCAGCCCTGAATGGTGGGGCCCTCCCAGGAGATGGATGGGTCGTGGGTATTGAGCCAGGGGAGACCAAATACCAACGGCGCATTCCGGGAGGGCATAACTAGAAATTGGCGGTGCTCGACGTGGTTCCCCGCTACCCGGAGTTTTAGCAGGGCAGTTAGGTGGGTGACTCGGGCTAAAAGTCTGCCGTCCAGGTCAACGATCTCCTTCGGGGGGTGGAGATCGATCAGCTGGCAGCCCAACGAGTCCGCCAGCTGGGGGTCAATGATGCACCCGTCGGCCCCCGAGTCCACAAGGGCCCGCACGGTTTGGGAACTGGACGGGCCGATTAATTCGCTGTCCAGCTCCAACCGTGTAACGGGGGTTGTGGCTTTGACCTCCAGAGGTTGCTGTGGTCGCCGTTTCGACGGGGACTTGCGTGGACCTGAGGTCTTCGGCTGGGGGCCTTGGGTGCGATGAGCCCCGGGGATAGTGCGGTCGTCCCCCCCCCCCTATGATCATGGGTTCGTGAGATTCCTCCAGGCGCCGCACACGCTCGCTGCCGGGTGTGGGAGATCTGGACCGGCTGCGTGGCTGTCTGGGCCGTCGGCCGCGCTGCTCCCTCTGTCGCTCCCGAAGGCGGTGATCCAGGCCGATGACTATGGCGACCAGGTCGTCGAAGGTGGTGCCCGCGTCGCGGGTAGCCAACTCGTCCTTGAGGTCGGTGTTCAATCCGCGACGAAACACCCCCCTCAACGCTCGGTCGCCGTAGCCGCTGCCAGCGGCCCGGATGCGGAAGTCGACGGAGTATTCCGCGGCTGAACGGGCCCCTTGGACGCAGTCCAGTAGTCTCCCCTCCGCTTCGGACTCCGTCACCGGATGATGGAAAACCCGGCGTAACTCGGCGACGAAGTCCGGGTACGAGGTGCGCAGCTCCGGTCGGGATTCTCGGATGGCCAGCACCCACGTCTCGGCTTCTCCCGTGAGCAGGCTGGTGATGAAGGCTACCTTCGCCTCATCGCTAACGCAGGCGTATGGATGTTGCTCAAACACGAGCGTGCACTGCATTAAAAACTGAGCGCAGCGCCCGGTTTTGCCTGCGTAGCGGGAGGGAAGAGGAAATTGAGGAGCGTGCCTACTCACGGGCGGGGAAGACTTGGCCGTGAGAGCGGAAATGCGTGCCTCAGCCGCCTCGAAGCGTTGAGCCAGCATGGCGGGGCGCGCCCAGGACGGCGACGAGATGTGACAACAGTACAGTGTTATTTCCAATCTCTTTATAGTCAGTCCCCTTTTAGTTGTTTTCCTTTGAGTGTTCCTATGCCATCTAGTGGTGATTATGAGCAGAAACCAATCATAACCGAAAAGTTGGTCCCAGTGGCCCATGACCATCTCTTCCTGTAGACGAAAGCCCCTGGCTCTTTATCTGAAGTCAACAGTCTCAAACTTGGGTCTTAAACAGGACAGTGACTTTAAACTTGACCGACAAAATTGGTGCTGTTGTTAAATCCATCTTCTGTCATCTTCGACAACTGGGTAAAATGAAACGTCCCCTTCCTCATGAGCACCTTGAAGCAGTAATTCATGCCTTTGTCACGACTTGGCTCGATAACTGCAATGTGCTTTACTTTAATGTCAGCCAATCCTCCATGAAGTGTCTCCAGCTGGTCCAGAATGCTGATGCTTGCCTCTTGACTGGTACTCGTAAGAGGGAGCACATAACTCCTATTCTGGCTTCCCTATACATTTTAGAGTTACCTTCCTGGCGCCTCAGGTCTTCTGACCAGACATTATTTGATGTGCCAAAAACTAATCGGAGGCTCAAAGGGAATCGAGCCTATTCCGTTGCTGGTCCCACTCTTTGGAATGACCGACCACTGAACATTCAACAATATCCCTCGCTGCCCATCTTTAAAACTCATCTCAAAACTCACTTGTACTCTTTGGCATTCGACTCAGCATGATTCCGATTGTGGTTTCACTCCCTGGTGCTTTCTACTATCTCTGTGACTGCTTTATTTCCTTTATTGGATAGTTGTCCATGTTAAGCGCTTTGTTACAGCTTAATCTGTTGTTAAAGCGCTATATAAATCAATATATGTATATTGTATGGTATTGTATTGTAAATGGTTTCTGCCTGACACCCAAAGCACTGACTGAATGAAGGAAGAAAGAGACAAGCCAGATTTTGAAGGACATTTCGCCCGATGCGTGTGCCTTTTTGCTGAACCGTATTGTGTTGTATTCCCTTTAGTGTACCGCCATCTAGTGGATGCATAGCATTGGTTAAATCAGCTATTTTATTATTTATCATTTTATTGTTCTGTGTATTGTTCTTTTAATTGTAAAGTGCCCTTGGGTGTTCTGCAAGGTGCTTGGAAATTAAATATTGTATTGTTATTGTAGTTTTTATTCTATGCATCTTATCATGCGCTGCATCCAATGTATGGAAATTTTATCGGAGGTGTTCATTTATTTTTTTCAAGTATTGTTGAAAGATGAGTTTGACACAAAACTTAAATGAACCAAAGAAATGCTTCTGTTTCTGCGGCAAAGCAGTGGAGTTGACACGACTGATCATGTCTGTCGGATGCTTAGGATGTCCTTTCATGCGGTGTTATTTTTTTATTTATTTCCTGATGTTGCTACAATGTCGTCATTATTCAGGCAAGTTCACCTGCATCGAGGCCCGCTTCCACCTGGAGCGTCAGATGGGTTACTACTTGATCCAGATGTATATCCCGTCTCTCCTCATTGTCATCCTATCCTGGGTGTCCTTCTGGATCAACATGGACGCCGCCCCTGCCCGGGTGGGCCTGGGCATCACCACCGTTCTCACCATGACCACCCAGAGTTCGGGATCCAGAGCCTCTCTGCCCAAGGTCAGCCGCAATTTAAAAAAAAATAAAAAAGGGGGCGGTGTGGCTTTCAGAAGTACAGTGATACCTCGGCTCACGAATGCTTTAGCTAATGAACTTTTTGCCTTACGAACATTAAATACGGGATATTTTGTGTAGTTTTAAGGCTTATTTAGTTGAAGGTTATGTTTTATGGGGACCTGGGAATGGATTATTCTCATTTGTAATGGTTTCATATGGGAAATAAATGTTTAGCAGATGAACCTTTCGCCTTACACACACTTTCTGGGAACCAATTAAGTTCGTAAGCTGAGGTATCACTGTACTTGGTGCCCTCCCAATTCAAAAATCGCTGACTCATTCCTGAGTCCCTCCTCATCGCGACAAAGTGATTTTTTTTTTCATGAAACTCACATATCCACTGAAAAGTCCATAAAATCAAAATTGGGAAATAGAGTCGAGAATGAGTCATTGAATCCAAACACGGCCAATGTTGACGTGCAAGGAAAAGATGAACAAAAAAAGAGAGGAAGTCGTTAAAAAAGGACAACTCAATGTTTTCCTGTGAAGGATTTTCAGATTAAAGAAAGCAAAACAGTCATAGCTTGCGTGACCCAGTAAAGGATTGCATAATTATGTCCAGGGAAGCTGTAATCTCCAACACACACTCACTAACAGTGTATGCACACACACACACACACACACACACACACACACACACACACACACACACACACACACACATACACAAACGTGTGTGGTTTGTGGACATTAGGTGCTTCATGCGCTCTAAAAATTGAACAAGTGAACCGTGATTCCGCTGCAGTTCAGCTGTCACAATAATGATCACACAGCACAGCTGAGCTTATGCGCGCACCACACAAACACACACAGACACACACACAGAGTTACCTGAGTGTAGCTCACTCACACAGACACCGTGCTGCACATCCAGTCGCTGCACGTCATGATGAAGGTGAGATTAGCAAAGGAAGGAAGTGCACGGGCAATGAGCGGAACTCTGTTAGCGCAGGTAGCACAGTTAGTTTCCGGTGTATACGAACATGAATTTTGTACTACTCAGCAGCAGGCAGTGCAAATATTCAAGGTTTTGCTTTTCTCAACCTAATGAATCGTCATAATCACTCAAAATGTTGTCAGGAATCTCTTGTAATCAGATTCAAAATCATCTTTATTGGCCAAATATGTAGAACACACAAGGAATAGAACATGCTACACTAGTATCATCATAAAAAAAATGACAAATAACTATGTAGGACACTAATAAAGGCTAATCTAATCTAATTCCTGAATGTAAGTGGAACCTCTCAGGAACAACTGTGAGACTGTGCAAAGTATCAAGCAAACAGTGGTTCAAGTGAGTACAGAGTTGAATCTGCAATAGTTATAGCGGGATGCTGTCCCGTAGAGTTGTGCAAAAAGGTCTCAATGGTTGACACGGTGAAGTTGGATGGTGTGAGGGGCAGCTGTGGTATCATTAAATGTTCTCAATTTAGCCACTAAAACCACATTTATGTCATAAATAGACAATCAAAAAGTCTATCAGCCATTTTCATGGGAAAATGGCTGATGAGTCCTCCTTCAAAGCAGGACTCATCAAGATGTATTTCCAGATTTTTTTAATTCATCCTCTGTGTTTAAGATGTCAGCCAGAAGCATAACATTTAGTTTGACATGACCCCACAAAAAAAGTCTCACGAAGTCATAACTCAGGGGTGTCCAAAGTCAGTCCTCGAGGGCCGCTGTCCTGCCTGTTTTCCAGCTGTCCCAGGAGCAACACACCTGATTCAAATGATCAGCTCACCAGCCAGCTCTGAAGCAGCATCAAAATGGTCCTGATGATTTGAATCAGGTGCGTTGCTCCTGGGAGAGCTGGAAAACCGGCAGGACGGCGGCCCTCGAGGACCGACTTTGGACACCCCTGTCATAGCTGAAAAGATAAAGGAAGTCGATTGTTTTACTGCCAACCGGTTATTTGATGCTCATTTCGGCCATTCCCAGGAAAGAAAAAAAATATTATTGGAAAGTGGCTTTAAATGCATTTCTTGGCCGCCGTCGGCAGGTGTCATACGTGAAGGCCATCGATATCTGGATGGCTGTGTGTCTCCTCTTCGTCTTCTCTGCACTGCTGGAATACGCCGCCGTCAACTTCATCGCTCGTCAGCACAAAGAGCTCCTTCGCTTCCGCCGGCGGCGACGGCACATGAAGGTCATTTCTTGATTTTCATACAAATGTCGATTTTGTTCTATCAAATTTCATTTCAGAAGACAGTGACAAAAACCAAAAAAAAGTTGTCCACCTGAAAGTTAAAATTCTGTCATGTAACAAAGAAAGGATACCCACAAAATGCTGACAGAAATGTTTTGAATGGTTCCTAGAAGACATCAATATTGACCCAAAAATGACTTTGGAGGGGTTGTATCAAAATGAAAGGTGAATAGGACAAAGTACAAGAAAAATGTCAAATAGGAATAATGAAAAAAAATCGGCTTGAAATTAACTCATTCACTGCCATCCCCGAATGTATTCGGGAATTGAAAAGCATTACGTGCAGAGCCATTCCCGAATATGATCTTTTTTTTTTTGAGGTGCTGATTAAGCGTTGGTCAGACCTCTGGCAATGTTTTTTCCCTTCCATGTGTCACGGTTTTGCAAGGTGGTGATGGCGGGTGCAGATCCCAAAAAGCAGGTAGGAGTGAGTAGGAGGTTGTTTGACAAATTGTATTACAATAAAGGTCAGCAGGAACAAAATGTAAAACATCAAAATCATCTGAATGGAAAAAATACAAAGTATCAAAAGAAAATCAAGTGTACAAGTCCGCCAAGGTTAAACAAACACATGCACAGAATACAATGCATGCAATTGCAGACAAAGCATGCAACAAACAAGCAGCAAACAATGAACCGACACCGGATGGTCGTGCCGGGTGTCCCTTTAAGTGTCAGTGATTAAAACGACCAGCACCTGCGAGGCTGCAGGCAGGGCTGACGTCACTACCCGTTGGTCGCCAATCTGATCGGGACGACCAGCAACTGTGCAGGTGCAGGCGGGGCCGACAGCGACCCCCGTTGGTCGCCAACCAGATCATGACACCATGAGGGTGCAGCATTTGCCATTTGTCCAGGTTAGTGCTTTGTTCCAGCTTCAGCTGTTGTTAAAGCGTTATAGAAATCAATAACTATGTATTGTATTTTGTACAGCCGCCTCCATTTCAAGCTCAGATAACTCCAGACCCATATAACTTAGGAATTAACTTACCAATGAAATAAGACAGTGTAAAGTTTCTTACGCTACATTGAATGTTTACATAGTCCTAAAAGTCAATATTCTGTGGGTCCTGCAATTTAAGTGAAAATGACAATAACCTTGGCACTGCAGCGGACACATTTTGCACATCATCTGCCAGTGAATGAGTTAATAATATAATGAACTCAAAAACATGCTGTTGTCTGCCTGAAAGTCCGTAAATGTGAAGGATAGTGTCAGGCGTGAATGGCTCTTGCCGCACTGGGATAGAACGGGAAAAAAAATACAACAATGTCTGCTTTGTGCATATACACACATTTCATTATGTTTCAGAACACATAAAGAGAAACAATTTTTCTTCACCCAAATCTCCTCATATCTGGCCAAAGATGTTATTTCAACAGGAAAATTGTTCAGAATTGAAATCTCAAAAGAAAAACGTTTGATTTTGGTGAGCTGTTATGTTTATAATTTGACAAATTTTGTGTAAGAAAAATCAGCTTCCTTTCCATGTGACAAAATTGGCCACAAATGATGTTTATGTCTAACTCAAAGTCCTCAAATATGACCGCTGTAAATGGTCTGAGGTGATTAGCATTTCAAGCGAAGACGATTGGGCGCCGATCGATAAAAGAGATGACGCCACCTTGTCAACTCCAATTAAGAGGCGGAGCCATTAGCGTGGCAATGGAGGGCGGCTTGTTAGCCACCATCGACCCACCCGCTGGCGGCGAGCGCGACGCCCTGAGGGACGCCGTTCAGCAACGTGCAGCTCCACGAGACGTTTGATTGATTAGAATGAGGGAATATAGGATTGATCGTGAAGATCGCACTTAACTTCCTGTTTATTAACTTCCTGTTGCTGTCTGGTGTCCTCCTCATCTTCCTCTTTTTTTTCACTTCATTTATTCCACATTCACTTTTTAATTCTCCTTCCTGTTTTGTTTCTTTCTTTTTTTTCCTCTTTCACTTTTCACTCGTGCTTTTCCATCCACTCGCCACTTCATATTTTCCTTCCACTTCCGAAACTCTGTTGATTCCACTTCCTGTTTACGCTCCAAGGAACCTACTTCGGATGCCATCAAGACTTCTCTGACTACTTTTCTTCCTCCCCATCCTCTTTCGGACCTTCTTTTTCTGTCTCTTACCTCCCCTTTCCTCCTCATCACGTTTGCGGTCTTTTGTCTCCCATTGATCCTGGCAAGCAGGAACGGCCAACATCTGTCATACTTTAGCTCAAGGGCGCACGGAGGTCCGAGTGTGTGTGTGTGCGTGCGTGCGTGCGTGCAGGGGGGGGGGGGGGGTGCGCCTGAGGGCGACACAACAATAGTGTAATACATCGTGTTGCCTGAAGTCAAGGACAGAATTGGGACACGAAGGCTAAAAATGGAACATGTTACCTGATGTGCTCGCACACACACACACACACACACACACACACACACACACAAACACACAGGGCGTGCCAGTGCACATCTCCATGTTATTTATTGTGGTTTAAATATGAGTGATGGGGCAATGAAGGTGAGATTCTTTTATGGGTGGATTGAAAAGTTCAAGCTTGTAATGACAGCACGCAGTCCAACTGCTGTCCCTGAAAGGATTACAAAAGGGGGACTGTCCTCGCTGTCCGTGCGATGTCGCAGCTGTGTTTCAACCAGGACAGCGCCATGGCATCCAGAGCTTTTAGGATCACCTGGCGGGTCTCTGTCGCCCGCAAGGGTTAGCCATCGAGGAGCATTTTCACCACCTGTCGGAGAGGCCACCTGCTTCCTCGGTGGAAATTGGGAAGTGTTTTCCTCACCAGCTCACAATATCGCGTTCAAAGTCAGCAGCACCCTTGCCCCATTTTGTGCTTTGCTTCCAGAAAGGACCGATAGTGAACCAGAATTTCCTCAAAGCTGTCTCAAACTGCTTGATGGTGTCCATGGACGGCTTTTGCGGATGTCCGACCACTTTTACAGCCACCGTATTTTCCGGTATATAAGGTGCACTGGAGTATAAGGCGCACCCCCAATCAACAGTGAAACCTCAGCTTACGAACTTAATTGGTTCCCAGAAAGCGTGTGTAAGGCGAAAAGTGTGTCTTCCAAACATTAATTTCCCATAGAAAACCATTACAAATGAGAATAATCGGTTTCCAGGTCCCCATAAAACATCATTTTTGACTAAATAAGCCTTAAACTACACAAAATATACCTTATTTTATGTAAAATAAATGTGCTATTGCATTGTAATTAAAGAAATAAACTGTAATGTACAATAAAGTTGTTTTATTTACCTTTGTGGTGGTCGTTGATGTAGTTGCCTCTTGATGATATCCAAGTGAAATTGTCGTCCTTTCTCGGTGATAATATCTTCACTCACACGGTCCCCTGCAAGCTGCTTTTCATGAATCCAAATCAACAGAAGTTTTGCAACCTCTTTTATTGCCTGAGACCATTGCTTAGACAACACAGAAACACCACTAGCCATACGTAGCAATGGTCGAATTAGCATACTGGTGCTGGGATGCTAAGTCACACAAATGCACACCTCGTTCGTGTTTCTCGGTGACCTCCTTCTTCTGCTCGACCGTAATTTTGTTTTGTGTCCTTTTGGCTGAACACTAGCCTGTGGTGGGGTCTTTTTCGGTCCCAAATAAGCAAAGGTATCCACTCGATAGCAAACCACGTATGCACTCAGAGAAAAGGTTTGTGGAAAAGTAGTCCGGCAGCCACGCTGGCGCTGTTCGGCCGTGTGGTTTGGTGTTCTTCCGCCGAAAACTAGTCCGCCAGCCATTGTGTCGCTCCGTGTGATTCCCAAAAACTAGTTCGTATGCCAAGATTATATTCTTGCGAATTTAATGTTCGTGAGGCGAAAGGTTTGTGAGCTAAAGCGTTCGTAAGCCGAGGTATCACTGTATTTTCAAAGATTTTCCATAAATAAGGTGCACCGGACTATAAGGCTCACCTTCAATGAATGAAAACAGTATGATATATAAATATATAAAAGTTTTCTAAATATGAGGCGCACCACATTGTAAGGCACTACAGTAGAGGCTGGACTTGCGCACTACTTCTACAGGGGGAAATTGAGTCGGTGGCTGCTGACAGGAGTTGCAACACTTCACTTCACATATAAGGCGCACCTGCGTATAAGGCGCTGGATCATCTTTGAGTGCTCCTTATACACAGTAAAATATGGTACAAAACAAAATGCTGACCTTTTATTTTTAAGCGTCAGAGGAAGTATTATTTTGTGCTGTCTTTCACTGAGGACCTGTTGTCAAGGGGTATCAAGTCTCAGACAACTGAGCTCAGAGGATTGTTGGGACGTTGTCAGAAATGTTCACTCGGACACTTTGAAGAAAGGCTCAAACACAGGAAGATTGTCTTTTGCTGCCGGCAGGGGGTGCCGTTTGCGTGAATCCCCTTCGTGTGCGCTTCTCGACTGACACCTGACCTCTACAGCCACTGGCAAGCTTTTTATTGAGAATCAGAATCAGAATCAGAATCAGAATACCTTTATTCGTCCCGCAATGGGGAAATTTGCAGTCCACAGCAGCAATTGAAGAGGGATGGGGTTGGGGTGGGAGTGAAAGGATAGAAAACAAGATATTCTAAGCATAACAAAATAAAAATATCAACTGTATACTGTGCAAATGTAGATGTGCAAAAACCGTTCTATAAACAAGACTGTACATAGTGCAGAATCAAGAGATGCATTTAGAAATATTGCAACAACCCATATTTACAAGTGTCCAGTTTTTTTTTTTTTTTTTTTTTTTTTTTTTTTTTTTTTTTTTCACATGTGATCATTGGGAATTGTGAAGCCTGACAGCAGTCGGTAGGAACGAGCGGCGGTACCTCTCCTTCTTGCAGCGCGGGTGTAATAGTCTCTGGCTAAAGGAGCTACCCAGAGCTGTCAGGATGGGCAGGAGGGGGTGGGAGGGGCTGTCCGTCATAGCTTTTAGTTTAGCTAGCGTCCGTCTGTTGCCCACCTCCTCAAGAGAGTCCAGCGAGCAGCCCACGACAGAACTGGCCCGCTTGACAAAGCGCTCCAGTCTTTTTCTGTCCCGGGTGGTGATGCTGCCTGACCAGCAGACAATGCCATAGTGGATGGCTGATGCCACCACAGAGTCATAGAAAGTCTTTAGGAGTGACCCCTGAACTCCAAAAGACCTCAGTTTCCTGAGGAGGAAGAGGCGACTCTGTCCCTTTTTGATTAGGGCATCCGTGTTTGTTGTCCAGTCCAGTTTATTGTTGAGAGTAACACCCAGGTACTTGTAGGAGGTCACCCTCTCAATGTCCGAACCCTGGATGTTCAATGGTGCAGGTGACGATTGTTTCCTGCAGAAATCCACCACCAGCTCCTTGGTTTTGCCAGTGTTGATCTGGAGGTGATTCTGCTGGCACCAGTCCACAAAGTCCTTTGTCAGTCCCCTGTACTCCCTATCGTCTCCCTCTGTAATGAGGCCGACAATAGCTGAGTCGTCAGAGAACTTCTGAAGGTGGCAGGTTGGGGTGTTGTAGTTGAAGTCCGAGGTGTAGAGGGTGAAGAGGAATGGAGCCAGGACTGTTCCCTGCGGCGCTCCGGTGCTGCAGAGAAGCCTGTCCGACTCACAGTTCTTTACCCTCACGTACTGTGGCCTGTTTGTGAGGTAGTCTGTAATCCAGGATGTGAGGTGATGGTCGACTCCGGCATGCTGCAGCTTGTCCCCCAGTAGACTGGGCTGGATGGTGTTGAAGGCACTGGAGAAATCGAAGAATGTGATCCTCACCGTGCTCCCAGCATTCTCCAGGTGCAGCAACGCCGTATGGAGGAGGTAGATGATGGCATCCTCCACACCGATGCTGGGCTGGTAGGCAAACTGCAGCGGGTCCAGCGATGAGCTTGCCAGCGGTCGCAGGTGGGCGAGGACGAGTCTCTCCAGCGTCTTCATCAGGTGAGACGTCAGCGCCACCGGTCTGTAGCTGTTGAGCTCTTTGGGGTTGGCAATCTTGGGCACTGGGACCAGGCATGACGTTTTCCACAGCTGTGGAACTCTGCCCAGCTTCAGGCTCAGGTTGAACAAGTGCTGGACAATGTCACACAGCTGGTCGGAGCAGGTCTTGAGGAGTCGGGAACTGATGTCATCCGGACCTGCTGCCTTCCTCACCTTCATCCTCCTCAGTTGGTTCCTCACCTGCGCAGTTGTGACAGACAGGCAGGAACCAGGAGGCAGAGTGGCGGCTGAGGGTGTGGCAACGGTTGGGAGGGCAGATGTTGGTTGCGGAAAGCTGGTCGTGAGAGGGGGCAGGGAGGGTAAGGCCACAGTGAGAGTTGGTGCAGGTGCAGCTACAGGTGAAGTTGACGGTGGGCCGGGGGCGGCTGGCGTCTTGTCAAACCGATTGAAAAAGCGGTTGATTTCATCTGCCCAGTCCTTGTCTTTTTCGTTCAATGTCACTGGGCTTTTGTGGCCTGAGATGTTTTTCAGGCCCTTCCAGACACCAGCGACATTGCTGGCTTGCAGCTGCTCCTCCATTTTCATCCTGTAGGCCTTCTTCCCCTCTCTGATCTTCCTCCTCAGTTGGATCTGCACGGCCTTCAGTTCCTCTCTGTTGCCCGACACAAAAGCCCTTTTCTTCTCCTTCAGGAGGACTTTTATGTCGGGATTAATCCATGGTTTGTTGTTGGCAAAACACCGCACAGTCCTGGTGGGTACGGTGTTTTGTTCACAAAAGTTAATGTAGTCTGTGATGGTGTTGGTGAGTGAGTCAATGTCTTCCCCATGAATCTCAGTAAAGAGCTCCCACCTGGTTGAATCAAAACAGTCCCGCAGAGCTTCTTCAGCTTCTGTGGACCATCTTTTGATCGTGCGGGTCACAGCTGGTTGCCTCTGGACAAGGGGTTTGTACACAGGCTGGAGATAAACCATATTGTGGTCTGCTCTTCCGAGAGGGGGGAGGGGGGAGGGTTTGTATGCATCCTTGGCGTTTGAATAAAATAGGTCCAATATGTTATTGTCTCTGGTGGCACAAGTTACATACTGTGTGAATGTTGGGAGGGAGAATTTCAGGGAAATGTGATTGAAGTCCCCTGAGATGATAAACAAGGCGTTGGGGGACTGGGTTTGCAGCTTGTTTACAACAGATATGAGGGCATCGGAGGCAGCGCCGCCATTTGCCGTAGGGGGAATGTACGTCGTCACGGCTATGACGTGTGAGAATTCCCGTGGCAGGTAATGCGGCCGAAGGCTAACGGCTAGCAGCTCGATGTCCCGAGTGCAAAGTTTTTCCTTCACCGTGATGTGCCCAGGATTGCACCATTTGTCATTCACAAATACAGCAATCCCCCTCCTTTCTGCTTACCGCTGCCTTCATTTCTGTCCGCTCGTACGAGTTGGAAGCCCTCCAACTCTGCGTGGGCGTCCGGAGTGATTGCCGAAAGCCATGTCTCCGTGACGAGTAGCAAGCTGGCTTCCCGGTACTCCCTCTGATGTCGCGTTAGCGCCGCCAGCTCGTCCATTTTATTTGGGAGCGATCTCACGTTCCCCATGATGACGGACGGGAGAACGTGTCGGTATTTCCTCGTTCTTTTGCGGCGATCTTTCCCGGCCCGACATCCTCGTTTCCTCCTCTTCAATTCATCGGGGATGTCTGGTGCGGCGGCCGCTAGTCCGCTATTAGCCCGCCACGCTAGTAGCTGGTCTCGACTGTAAACAATGGGATTCCGCGTGCGCGTGGATTCCCCGTTCACAGGAGCGATGAAAAAGTAAAAAATAACGGCGATGAGCAAAAGAAAAGATGCCCATCTCCTCTCCGTAGGTTTATGGAGCGAGATCAGGCAAAACAAAAACGGAAAAGTAAAGAAGTGAAAAAGTAGACAAGAAAGGGAAAGAGCTGCTGTGGAGGCAGCCACACAGGGGGGCGCCATCTTTAATATGAGACTACTTGCAAATTCAAGTGACACATTAGTAAAACCTCCCTTCCTGATTGGATCATCTTTGAGTGCTCCTTATACACAGTAAAATATGGTACAAAACAAAATGCTGACCTTTTATTTTTAAGCGTCAGAGGAAGTATTATTTTGTGCTGTCTTTCACTGAGGACCTGTTGTCAAGGGGTATCAAATCTCAGACAACTGAGCTCAGAGGATTGTTGGGACGTTGTCAGAAATGTTCACTCGGACACTTTGAAGAAAGGCTCAAACACAGGAAGATTGTCTTTTGCTGCCGGCAGGGGGTGCCGTTTGCGTGAATCCCCTTCGTGTGCGCTTCTCGACTGACACCTGACCTCTACAGCCACTGGCAAGCTTTTTATTGAGACTACTTGCAAATTCAAGTGACACATTAGTAAAACCTCCCTTCCTGATTTGAATATCACGCCTCTGGATGTGCCATGGACACCCCTCCAAATCATCCCCTGGTACAAGCACCAACATCCATAAACCAACAGAACGTAGACATTTTAATGAGTGGCCTTTCCGTGAACTGATAGATTTGGAACCTGTCTAATTAGCTCTTCCTGTGCAGGAGTGTACCAAATACTTCCTTCCACCCAAGGCCTGATCTCCTACCTGAGGATGACAGTTTAACAGGCTGGTTCTGTTCACATCAAATTGACCCCAGATTCTCTGTGCTCCATCGTATCCCGCGGGGCCTTGTGGTCACACCTGTTCGGCCAACCAAGCATTCCGCAAGATGAAACTTTTAAAATTGATAACTTCTCTTCTGTCCTCTATCAGACATTTGCGGGCGTTGTTAACGCGTGTGTGTGTGTGTGTGTGTGTGTGTGTGTGTGTGTGTGTGTGTGTGTGTGTGTGTGTGTGTGTGTGTGTGTGTGTGTGTGTGTGTGTGTGTGTGTGTGTGTGTGTGTGTGTGTGTGTGTGTGCGTGCGTGCGTGTCGCGGTTGCAGGAGGATGACGGCAGCGGCGATGGTCGCTTCAGCTTCCCAGGTTCGGGTTACGGCGTGGGCCCGGCGTGCCTGCAGAAGGACGGCATGACGGCCATCAAAGGCAACAACAACAACGCGCCGGCAGGAGGGGCGGGGAACGCGGTGGGGGCGGTGCCCGAGAAAAGCATCGAGGAAATGAAGAAACTTTTCATCAGCCGCGCCAAGCGCATCGACACGGTGTCGCGCGTGGCCTTCCCCCTCGTCTTTCTCATTTTCAACATCTTCTACTGGATCACCTACAAGATCATTCGGAGCGAAGACATACACAAACAATAAACGCGCCCTTCTTCTCTTGCTCTTCCTCTTCATCGTTATTGTGCAACTCCACCTTCTATATCCTCTCGTCCTTTTTGTTTTCTCCACGTCCCTCTTCAGTTCCTCCTCCTTCACTCTCTCCTCTTCAAGATCAACAGACATCAAGTCAACTCCAACTCTTCATCCTCCCTTTTCTTCTCCTCTTCCTCCAGACAGGAAGTGAATGGCTGCACGACAAAAAGAACTTGAGAGAAAAAAAGAGGCCACGCCTGCTAAGTCTTTTCATTGGAGTAACATGTGTAGAAGGGGTGAGGCCACCGTTCAAGCATCACAAGCTCCTCCCCCGGATGGGACAAAGGTATATTTATGAATTTATTGTTTTGCTGTGGCGACCCCTTGAAGGGAAAAGCCGAAAAGAAAAGATTGTTTTGTTGCTAATATGCTAGCACGCTAAGACCTTCACAAAGCCCACCACTTCCACCCCCCAACAGCGACAACACGCAAAAAGTACATACACACACGAAGAGCCTGTGCTTATGTCATTAACTGAACATTTTTTCCCCTCAATATTATTCTGATGATTTATGAATATTTCTAACTTTTTTCTTTCTGTTTTTGTGCTTTGATAGTCGATTATTTCTATTGAATTATTGTATATTTTCTTCTTTTTTCCATTGGTTTGTAATCATCTATTTTATGATTGACATTCTTTTGTAATTTTAATAGTTTTATCCCCTTAAATATATGTTAAAAATGTTATTTTATTTATTTATTTGTGTCTGTATAAAATGATTTGATTAAAATTTTTATTTTTCTAATCTAAGGCTTGTTTTGGGAGGGAAGGGATGTGCCAAACCGACTGGTGTGATTCGTGCTTCCTGAACTTGATCCTCACTTGGCTTCTCTATGCAAAGCGCTCTGTATGCAAATAATGTCGCCATCGCCCGCCAATCATCCATCTCTTAGCCATCGTGTGACACCAAGCAAGAACTCGGAATCATTTCATTTGGGCAAATGAACTGAACTTTCTGACGAAATGGAGAAGTTGTCACATTATGTTTTTTTTTCTTATTTTCTGGCAAATGTTGTTTATGAAACTTCAGACCAGCAGGATCTTGCAAAATGTCAACTTGAATATGAGAACGATAGTTGTGTTCGAGTTTATTTCTGAGGAATGAAAAGAATCAGATTTTTGAAACTGAAAGACAAATGCTAATGCTAATTGGTCAAGAAACAGCTGGCATTTCAAACACCTGCGCTAGCCTCATCAGCAGCGGCACTTGGCAAAGTTCAAGTCATTCTTTGCGTTTTGTGTGTTGTCCACAATTTGTTTTTGGTGATAAAACTGAATGAGGCTAGCTAGCCACTCGCATCTTTTTTTTAGCTTTCATTCGAAGTTTTCTTTGGTAACCTGCTCGTGATAATTGATAGCAAATCCCTTATTTGCGTTTGATTTGGTGGTAAAACAATGAAAATAAATATGGGATTGATGGCAATTAGCTCACAGCTAGCTTAGCTTCATCAACAGCTGCTATTAGTTGAGGACAAACCATTCCTTAATTTTCACACATATTGTCATATAAGTCATTTCAGAAACATGGTATTAAAAAGGTGGAGTTGTTTAGCTTTTTTCCACACAATGCTAACATTAGTGTTGCCTCTTTAGCAAATTAGATTCACATACAGTCGTGACAATTGTCACGTCGAGCGTAAACATGTTCTGTTGCTTCGTATTTGACACAACAGCGCACTGTAGTACTACTCAATATTCTCTGAAACAATCTATTTGTGTTTAAAGCATGACATTAATGCTGATTTATTTTCACAATCCCTGCTGCTTGTTTCCATACAAACAGCTCTTTAGTGCCACCTGGTTGTCATTTTGGAGGATGTTAAAATAACGTGTTAGTTATGACAGTTGGTGCCATCGCTGCTGCTGCTGCTATCTAGCCAACTCGCAGCAAAACAAACGTGGACCCGTGAATACTTGGTCCATCTTTAGTATGTGTGTGTGAGTGCGTGCGTGCGTTATTTTTTTCAAATATATTGCGTCACAAAAAATATTGCATCACATAAAGTATGAACCCGTTATTTAATAAAATATGCATTTACTTTTTTTGTAAGTATGTGAACTGTTTTTGTTTAGTTTTTCAAATTTTACTGACAACATATCAGTTGGCAATTTTTTTATGAAATGATTCAAACGTTTATTTGAATGATTTATTGAACGTTTTACGTTTATTTCATTCTTTTTTGTGTATTACTGTATTTTTAATCATAATGATTATTTACATTTTGGTTAGAAATAATATATATGATAAAACGAACTAACCAATTTAATAACATATTTTCTAATTTATGTAAATGTTTGCTTTCGTTTGTTTTTTACAAAACATAAATTATTATTTTTTGGTTGTTTCCAATAAATCAAATTATTTAATTCGATGAGGGAATTAATAAAAAAGAATATTTTAATCCAGCCATTTGAAGGTGTGGGGGAGAATTATTTTAGACAGTTGCTGACGTAAAGGCTGGCAGGGTCGTACCATTTTTGGTCATCCCAACATCATACCCGTAAACATTTTGTGCTTCCAAAGGAGCGCTGCTTCAACGCCGTATTGGCGTGGGGTCATGTGACTTTCTCACTTGACTGTTCAGTGGAGTTCTGAATGATGATACTTGGGGGGAAGGGGGGCTTACTATTGGGTCAAGTAGCGGTTGATTTGTTGCATGACGGACGGTGAGGACAAAGACTCCAATGCTTGCTGAATCTGCGGTAGCGTCCCGTTTCTTGCCGCTTTCTCTTAGTTCTTGTAAGTTCTAGAAACTGGGGTTCGGGGGCGGGGGGCACGTTTTTTTGATGTGTTTGCGTTTTGTTTTTTTGCATTTGTCTGACGACACGGCCTTGAAAGTTGTTGGAAAAAGACTTGGATCACTAAATGACCAACGGAACCTGTGAGTATTTGTGAAATATATGACTCTGGATTCTTGCTGATTCTTTTTGCACACGTCGGAATGGCCTTACTCTTCTATTTTCATTGACGTTTGGTTTTAAATGTGTCTGCGCCAAGAGCTTGTTCACAACACAAATTTTTTCAAATTTTTGTTTCTGTTTCTTAATTGTTCTCTTTTCAGCAGTTTTTTTTTTTGAAAAAGCCATGCAGAAAATTTTGCTTTGCGATCAGCAGGCCAACGCCCGCGCCGCGCTACGTCGCGTCTCGCGTGCGCTTCCCGTCAGTGCGTCGCTGCGTGCTTTGTCTGAGCTGAACGGAGGAAGGAAAGAAAATAAAAGTTTTTTTAATTTTTTAAAAGTGGTGTTGTGCATTTTGGTTTGCTAATCACTTTAATTTTCCCAAAATCGACCAAAAAAGAGTATTTTGCCATGAATATGAAGACGTTGAGATTGGCAGATATTTTTGCTTTTTTTTTTCCTTGCCACACGACAACAAAAAAAAACTGTTAAAGCCGTTTGAAGGGTCAAAAAAGAAATGTATTTAAAAGAAAAATGGAGGGGAAAAAAAAAAAAAAAAAGAAAAGAATAAAGAAGTTGCATTTCTCTGACTGTATCTGTATATATATACAATTATAATCTTTTTATTGAAATATCTCATACTAATTATTTCTATTGATGACCTTTTATCAACAATCATTTGGAAAAATTGGTTGGCGACCATCGCCCCCCCCCGCCTCGCAAGAAAAATATCTGTCTTTTTTAAATACAAACAAACAAATTAAAAACTGCAAAATAAAAATTGAAGCTGTGATGTCTGACCTTTCTTAATTTGTTCTCTTATTTCAGAGGTCGGGTTTTTTGCGATGGAACCTTTAGAAATTGACGAAGAAGAAGACGAGCATTTATAAAAGTAAAATATTTTAGAAATGCTTTAGCGCGAGAGCCATCACGCACGCGGCGCGCGCACATACAAAAACCGCGGCGTAACGGCGCTGCGCACATACAAAAACGCTCTCGACTTATTGTCTGGCGCGCGCGCAAACGCACGCGCGGACACTTTTCAAAAAAATATCAGAATGCATTATTTAAAATAACTTTGTGATAGTACTCACCGTTAACATGAAATGGTTTTTCAGTTCATCATGTTTGGTTAAATTTCAGGGAAAACGATCGGAATGAAATTCAATTTTGCGGTCCAGAGGCGAAGTTATTGCTTGTTAGCTCCGGCACACTGCTCATAAGCTTCCACACTTGCTATTCTGCAATCGACTTCTCGCAGAAGTATGTCGATGCTAACGTTAACATGGGGCTTGTTAAAAATGTCAACTGACATTCGACTATTTCATCGATAGGTATTTTTTTCATTGCAAATTTAGAATCTGAATATTTTCTATCTCGCCCGCCGTTCTTGCTGGAGCTCAAACACTTTGAAAAATATTTCTAAAGGATCAGGCCCGACGCGAGATTCCCCCGTGCACGCCCGCATTCGGTTGATCGAAAAGCCGGCTTGAAGACTTCCGCAGACGCCCAGCGCGCAAACACCGGTGCATTCTCGCTGAAGTGCACTCGTTGGGCTCATTTTAAGGGGCGTTTACCTGTTTCTACATGACGGCCACTATCATCCAATCAACATGGCGCTTTCGGCCATTCTAGGTCAGTGTCATCCAATCAAAATTGTGGGTGTTCTGCCCAACTGCAGCGCCAACGGGACATGAACGGCGAAAATAAAAAAATGACGAAACGAAAAAGTAATTACATATTTTTTTTGTTAGTTTTATCGGCGAGCCATATGCAATCATCAAAAGAGCCATCTATGGCTCGCGAAGCCATAGGTTCCCGACCCCTGGCTTAAATGTTTCTACTGGGGCGCTATTCGATAAGATGTGGCAAATGGCAAGGCATTTTACTTGCTCATATCTTAAAAACAAAACAAAAAAATGTCAGCGGCCGAAAATGGTCACCCAACACCTCTTAAGAAAGTTGGTAGCCAACGAGTTCTCCCTTACCCATAAATGCCACCACGCGACCAGGAGCTCAGCAAATGTGTCTTTCCCAAATCATTGTCAACATGCCTTCCAGACCAGGTGGGCCGCCGATCTAACAACAATTGGTTGGCCAGCGGGGGCGAGGTCAGCACCACAGAGGGGCGAAGAGCAGATGGCGCGAGATCACGAGAAAAGTAAAAGTATGGCTTGAAAGTAAGGGTGAAGTGAGCTCTCCGGGAAAAAAACAAACAAACAACAACAAAAAAGTCTGGACTGCAACGCTGACTCGCAAATTGCAACTGGTAAAGTGAAAAAACCAACTTTGAAATATGGACGATGGCTCTGGAAATCGAAAATGCAAAATAAATTGGTTTACGTATTTACCTGCATTTAATTTAAATCTGTGTCTGGAAACAACAGGCGGTCAAATTTAAATTTAATGTTAAATGAAGAAATTGCGTATGTAATATGATTAATTTCACAATGTAATGTTATACATTGAAGAATATCAATTTTAATGAAAGCATTTCGGCAAAACGACGAGCTGCTGACGGTATTGACCGCGGCGTATTGTGTGGCCGCGCATTGAAGCTTTATGAAATCAACCTTGACAGCTTTTTATCATTTTGTTGAAAAATAAGTGTTTCCCAAAAGATTAATGAGTTCAAAAGACTCACGATCGCACATCGCTACAATGGGCTCTGCCAGTGATCTGGACCGGAAGGAATTGCTTGGTATTGTTTAAACAAATGCGGAAGTCAATTTCTGACATTAGTATGTAAAATGCATCACGTGGTTAAAAGTTTGTGGCTTGTCTGGTGCGGCAGCGAAACTCTTGCGTACTTAAGTAAAACCTTTACATTTTATTACATATTTAAATTTAAAAATAGTACATCATGTCAAATGAGCAGTACAGAGAGTTTACGATTTAGTTGTTGGTTTGATCCGTAACAAGTCATGAAAAGCATTCTGAATTTTGACGGTTTTTCCAAATAAAAGCCAGTGTCTGTAATGTCGTCATTGGGAAGATAATCCGCAATGTGGAAGATGATCCATAGTGATGATTAATGTTGACAAATATATGATCACACATTAATATGAGGTGGTACTATGGGGTCATATGTGATTGGGGAAAAACTCAATAATCTTTTCCTTTGGACTTTTCCCTTCAAGGGGTCGCTATAGCGAATCAGTGTCCTCCATCTTCAGTCATGCGCCGTTGAAGTTTGTCCTCTACTGTGACGTCATACGTGCGCGCCGACATCACTTTCGATGTTGTTTACCATTTTACAGAGTAACAGTTACACGGGTGACAACTTTCAAACGCGAGTTATGTGCCTGTCAATCATCTAAACGTCGAGCAGCGTGTTTTAAAACGCCGTTATGTCAGACATTCGCGTTTATGACGTCGCAACTGAAGCGGTCGAACTTTTTGTTTGCGATGCCTCATTGGCCCCTGGTGGCGAATTGCTGTGCTGCTTCTGTCGGAAAGAAGCACATCTTGTCGGAATGGCCTTACTCTTCTATTTTCATTGACGTTTGGCTTGTCTAGCTTTTCCAGCTTCTGCGGTGGCACGTTTTTTTCGTGCAGCACTTTTGCTTTCGCCAGCCAACCCCGGCGTGCTTTGTCTGAGCTGAACCGGGAAAATAAAAGTTTTTAAAAGTGGTGCAAATCACTATAATTTTCCCAAATCGAACCAAGAGTATTTTGCATGAATATGAAGACGTTGAGATTGGCAGATATTTTGCTTTTTTTTTCCTTGCACACGACAACAAAAAAAAACTGTGAAGCAATTTGAAGGGGGAAAAAGAATGTAGCATTTCTGCTGTATCTGTATATATATACATATATATTCTATTTATTGAAATATCTCCTACTAATTATTCTATTGATGACCTTTTATCAACATCATTTTGAAAAAATGTTGGCGACCGCTCGCAAGAAAATCTGTCATGTTAAAAACAAACAACAAATTAAAAACTGCAAATAAAATTTGAAGCTGTGATGTCTGATTTCTTAATTGTTCTCTTAATTCAGAGGTCGGGAACCTTTTTGACGAAGAGAGCCATAAAAGTAAAATATTTAGAAATGCTTTTCAGCGAGAGCCACACGCACGCGCGCGCGCACATACAAACGCTCGCGTACGCGCGCGCACATACAAACGCTCGCGTGCGCGCGCGCACACGCACGCGCGGACACTTTTCAACAAAATATCAGAATGCATTATTTAAAATAACTTTGTGATAGTACTCACCGTTAACATGAATGGTTTTCCGTTCCTCATGTTTGGTAAAATTCCAGGAAAACGATCGGAATGAAATTCAATTTGCCGGTCCAGAGGCGAAGTTATTGCTAGTTAGCCTGCACACTGCTCATAAGCTTCCACACTTGCTATCTGCAATCGACTTCTCGCAGAAGTATGTCGATGCTAACGTTAACATGGGGCTTGTTAAAATGTCACTGACATTCGACTATTTCATCGATGGTATTTTTTCATTGCAAATTAGAATCAGAATATTTTCTATCCTCGCCGTCTTGCTGGAGCTCAAACACTTTGAAAATATTTCAAAAGGAACAGGCCGAGATTCCCCCGTGCACGCCCGCATTCGGTGATCGAAAAGCCGGCTTGAAGACTTCCGCAGACGCCCGCGCGCACACACCGGTGCATTCTCGCTGAAGTGCACTCGTTGGGCTCATTTAAAGGGGCGTTTACCTGTTTCAACATGACGGCCACTATCATCCAATCAACATGGCGCTTTCGGCCATTCTAGGTCAGTGTCATCCAATCAAAATTGTGTTTTCTGCCAACTGCAGCGCCAACGGGAAATGAACGGCGAAAAAAAAATGACGAAACGAAAAAGTAAATACATATTTTAGTTTTATCGGCGAGCCATATGCAATCATCAAAAGAGCCATCTATGGCTCGCGAGCCATAGGTTCCCGACCCCTGGCTTAATTGTTTCTCCTGGCGCTATTCGATAAGATGTGGCAAATGGCAATGCATTTTACTTGCTCATATCTAAAAACAAAACAAAAAAATGTCAGCGGCCGAAATGGTCCAACACCTCTTAAGAAAGTTGGTAGCCAACGAGTTCTCCTTACCCATAATGCACCACGCGACCAGGAGCTCAGCAAAGTGTCTTTCCCAAATCATTGACAACATGCCTTCCAGACCAGGTGGGGCCGATCTAACACAATAGTGTTGGCAGAGGGGCGAGATCACGAGAAAAGTATGGCATGAAAGTGAGCTCCCGGAAACAAACAAACAAACAACAACAAAAAAGTCTGGACTGCAACGCTGAATCGCAAATTGCAACTGGTAAGTGAAAAAACCAACTTTGAATATGGACGATGGCTCTGGAAATCGAAATGCAAAATAAATTGGATTACGTATTTACCTGCATTAATTTAAATCTGTGTCTGGAAACAACAGGCGGTCAAATTTAAAATAATGTTATATGAAGAATTGCGTATGTAATATGATTAATTTCACAATGTAATGTTATACATTGAAGAATATCAATTTAACTGAGCATTCGGCAAAACGACGAGCTGACGGTGACCGCGGCGTTTGTGTGGCCGCGCATGCGCATTATGAATCAACCTTGACAGCTGTTTATCATATTGTTGAAAAATAAGTGTTTCCCAAAAGATTAATGATTTCAAAAGACTCACGATCGCACATCGCTACAATGGGCTCTGCCAGTGATCTGGACCGGAAGGAATTGCTTGGTATTGTTTAAACAAATGCGGAAGTCAATTTCTGACATTAGTATGTAAAATGCATCACGTGGTTAAAAGTTGTGGCTTGTTCTGGTGCGGCAGCGAAACTCTTGCGTACTTAAGTAAAACCTTTACATTTTATTACATATTTAAATTTAAAAATAGTACATCATGTCAAATGAGCAGTACAGAGAGTTTACGATTTAGTTGTTGGTTTGATCCGTAACAAGTCATGAAAAGCATTCTGAATTTTGACGGTTTTCCAAAATAAAAGCCAGTGTCTGTAATGTCGTCATTGGGAAGATAATCCGCAATGTGGAAGATGATCCATAGTGATGATTAATGTTGACAAATATATGATCACACATTAATATGAGGTGGTACTATGGGGTCATATGTGATTGGGGAAAAACTCAATAATCTTTTCCTTTGGACTTTTCCCTTCAAGGGGTCGCTATAGCGAATCAGTGTCCTCCATCTTCAGTCATGCGCCGTTGAAGTTTGTCCTCTACTGTGACGTCATACGTGCGCGCCGACATCACTTTCGATGTTGTTTACCATTTTACAGAGTAACAGTTACACGGGTGACAACTTTCAAACGCGAGTTATGTGCCTGTCAATCATCTAAACGTCGAGCAGCGTGTTTTAAAACGCCGTTATGTCAGACATTCGCGTTTATGACGTCGCAACTGAAGCGGTCGAACTTTTTGTTTGCGATGCCTCATTGGCCCCTGGTGGCGAATTGCTGTGCTGCTTCTGTCGGAAAGAAGCACATCTTAATTCCGTGTTAAGATTCATAACACCGTCGATTGGCAGGATGGAATCTCAGATGTCCTTGACATTTTCCGTTCCGGTATTAATCAATTTTACTTGACGTTTACTTTACCCAGTTACTTCCGGGTTGAGTGAACGCTAGTGCGTGTGGCTGCCGCTGCTCACCCACAGAAAAAATATCCTAACTGTAAAGTGTCCTTAAGAGTTTTGAAAGGCGCTTATAAATAAAATGTATTATAATGTATTGTTCATACAACGTTGTGACACATTGATTTGATATCTGTTATGATCTGAGCAAAGATGTCACCAAGAGTAAATGTATAGACCTTTCCTTTTTTTTTAAATTCTTCAGTAATCGTCAGTCAATGGACTTTTATATAGAAGACATACTCAGAATTATCTTGGTCCATTTGTGATTTTATGCAAGTGAATTAGCCTGAGTGATAGGGAAAAAGTAGACTGAGGACATGCAGGTTTTTAAAAGAGGAACTGACTTTAATTTAGTTGCGTAGTGGGCGGGCTTGGCTGGATGCGCCAAGCTCGCTAAAAAGAGCGTTCCTTTAAGGAACAGAACAGGCGGGGAGATTCAAGTCCACTTCCCATTTCCAGTCCACTTTGGAGGGGGAAAAGGGGAGAAGTGGGGGAAAAAAAATACACACACACACACACGCACACAAAAGACAGGACACATCCGGGAAGGCGGGACAGTGACGCGACCAAAAATCTGCAAACTAAACTGAAATCCAAAGACATGAAGGACGCTTCACTGTCAATTTGGTCAAGTCCAATCGTCACGACGTTGCAGCCTCAGGCCTCACGGGCGCTGCGCTGAGTAGCGCCCCTCACTGGGTGGCGCGCCGCGGCCGGAACCGAAGCTGGGCTTCTGGGCGGCTCCTCCGCGGGCCACGCCGGGCGGGCCCCTGGGAGGGCCGCCACCGATGCGCTCACGTGGACCTCCGAGTCCTCCCGGCCCGCGAGGCCGCACGTCCCGCCGCTCGCCTTCCCGGGCCGAGCGTGTCTTTTTCTCCTCCACGTTGAGACGCACTTCGCCACGAAGCTTGATGGGCTGACGACGAGAAAGGCAATATCAACACAAAAATATTTGAATAGAACATTTTAAAATGTTGAACATGAACGTAGAAACCTCCCTGACCACTAAAGTGGATGAATTGGGTAGTTATAAACGGACGCACTGGCAGGCTGAACTCACCCGACTGCTGAGGACCTTCTGGACTGGATCCGAGTCGTCAAACACCACAAAGCCAAAGTTGGGAAGTTTGCCTCCGCTGTTGATCCGCAATTCCAGAACCGTTCCGTACTCTGCGGGCCACCGACCAACACACATAAACGGGCACCACGAGATCATTGGTTTGTGATGTCATCACCTCCATCATTAATACATAATTGGGTGCATTTTGCACCCGCAACTTTTTGAAAGTCGCTTACGCGATGACGACCGCGCTCGGTCACATGACTTACGCTCAAAGAACTCCTTGAGTTCGCTCTGGTCAACCGCGTGCGGTACGTTGCCCACAAACAGCTGATGGGCGTCGGGGTAATACACCGTCCGCCGGACTTCCACCTTGCCTTGCTCGCCCTCACGAACTGAAAACAAGAGGGAAAAAAAGTTGGCACAGTGCAGTTTGCTGTTGATAACATCACTAAGTTTGGGGCATACTCGGGCGTGGTCCTCTGTGCGTTGGGGGAGGGGCACCCGGTCGTTGCTCTCGCGGTCTGGGGTCCCGCTGTGGTGGTCTCTGTGACGTGGATTGAGTCTCTGGCTTGACGTCGGCGCGCACCTACAGCCAAGAAACGGACACGCGACCCCAAATCATCAACATGATGAAGCAAAAACCTCTTCCATGGCGCGGTTACGTTGCATCCTAAAATAATTTTGGGAAGGCGGCGAGTGCAAATACGCTAAATAGTATATATAGTAGTTAGTCATTTGCTTTTTTTGGGGGTGTTTTGTGTGTGAAAATTTAAAAACAAAATGTTGGTAACCACAATCTTATAAACAACGATCAGAATGACCAGTAATAGCAAAAAAAAATTTGGGTCCTCATATATTGAATGCAAAAACGCATCACCAAATTTCACATGCTAATTGTGGTGGCCGCTAAACGAAATGCAGGTATGCAAGGCATCAAATAGGGGCAGCAGCAGTCCCGTGGGTGTGACCTACCGGGGCAGCAGGCGCGGCTTTGACGACATGCGGCGGGATGCCCGACACGGGGGCGGCACCGCTGGGTGGGAGATTCTTACTTGTCACCGACGCCCACGAGAAGGGCTGTCAATAAAAAAACAGGGGTGGCGTTAGCATCTTGTTAGCATTGAGCGAGCGCGGGTGGAGCAGGAAAGCAGCCACGGACCCGGTTCTCCTCCGGTGCGGCGGGTACAGTTTCGGCGGGTTCCACGTTGGCATCCGCGCTCTTGTCTGCCTGCTCACTGGTCGGGTGCGCTCGGGCTTCGCTTTGCATCTCGGGGGAGGCGCCCGCGACGTTCTTCAGCTCAGCAGTGTCAACAACTTCGGCTTCCTTTTGCGGTTGGGGTTCCGGCTCTGGGCTTGCCGCTTCTTCGTCACCGGCGGGGTGTGATGCTTCCGTACTACATTAACAAAAAAAAAAAAAAAAATGCCACGGCGTCCCTCATTGCATGAGGGTGTTTTGGTAGTTCGTCGCTGAGGTGGGCATTTTTTGGAATGCTATTGAAAGGTGGCATAACTTATTACAATAAATATTAACCCATTCACTGCTAGACGATGGGCAAATATGTAACCACTCCAGTGCCAGTCATTTTCACTCAAATTTCAGCACCCACAGAATATTGAGTGTTCGGACTACATAAACTAATAAGAAACCTTCGACTCTCTTCTTTCATCAGAAAAAAATGAGTTAATTCCTAAAGTATATGGGTCTGTCAACAGGTTTTTTTTTCATGTATGTTCTTACATAGACGCAGGTTGGTAGAAAGCGGGAACGGACTCTTCGGCCAGGGCGTCCGGAGAGGGAACGCGCTCCTCGAGCTCTTCCACCTCATCCTCGGAATCTAGATGTGCACACACAATCACACGTGAGCTCTTTTTTTCCAAAATTGGCTCTTGTCATCAGATTATCACCTTCCTAACCTTCAGGTGGTTCCGAGTCCGAATCCGCAAAGACTTCATCCTCATAGCGAAAGACGTCGTTGTGCACGTAAAACTTGTTGGCCACCGTACCCTATGAGAGGAACACAACAATGTTAGTGTTTTATTTGGGGCCACATTAACCACCATGTGAACACGGTGGGGTGCCGACACAGAAGTTGTCCAAGCTTGGAACTAACAATTGATCCAAGCATGTCAAATATTTTTTAGATTAATTGCTGTCGTATTAAAAAAAATGGAGTTGATGCATTCTTTTCCGGGTGCAATTGTCTAAACCGCCAGCAGAGGGTTGCGGCGCCCCATTTTCATTTGAAATCAAAAGCATCTGTTTCCCAGATCCAAGGGGGAAAAAAGAAAAAAAGGGGAGCAGGTGAGGGGGGGGTCTTTTAGCAGCGTCGGGCGTTACCTCTGGAGCGAGCACGAAGGTCTGCATGAACTTCCTCATGGGCTGCATGTTGTTGGAGAGTTCCCCCATGACCTGGACCACGACGCCCTCGTTCAGGGTGGCGTGCGCGTCCACGTGACGGATCTTGGTGTGGCAGTCGCGGAAGCTCAGCGCCATCACGCGCTTGTGGATGTCCTGCCAATGCACAAATACAAGTGCCGCAGTATTGACAAGCTGATCTGTGTGGTGGTGCATTTGTTATTGTGGGGTAATAGTCATTTTAAATGACAAATATTCACAAAAATTCACTGTCACTGATGTACATTGCAAGCGTAGATTTCAGTTTATTTCAGTGTTTTGTACAATATTGTCAAATTGTTGTTTTTTTGGGGGGTGGGGAGGGAGGGGTAATTTTAGAACCCACATTGCCCCCTGAGCACGTACATTGACACCTTTGTAGAAACAATCCCTGTTCCGCTGGTGAAGAGACACTTTGATCCTTTCATCTGGAACTGCTTCGTGTAACAAAGAGGGTACAGAGAGTGCTTAAGAATGAATGACACTGTGTCTTTGTGTTGTCATGTTATTTGTTATTTATTTTTTTTGTTCGTTTAACTTCAAGACGGCACCGCGAGAGTGGCTGCCTTTGAGGCAGCTCATGTATTTTGTTTTTCTACTTTCATTCCTAAGTTGGCGTTGTAGTAGACATATGGCAAGTGTTGTGTGACATCTATATCAGGATCATTGCGTAGTACGTGCAACGTTACATCACGGATGTTGTCTAGAAAGTGTTGTGTGACAATGCTACATCGCAGTGTGTTGTAACAATCGTTTACTAAGGAGTTGCATAGTAATTGTTGCGTGGTGAGCTTTGTGCGGTAAATTTTGGGACAATTTCGTGACAAATATCCTGTAGTTTGTTGTGAAATGAGCATAGGGACAAAAGTGTCGCGTGGCGACTGTTGTGCGGCAATTGTGTGACAAATGTGGAATACCGAGGGCTATGGAGCAGTTGTCGAAAACCAGTGTTTTTCAACGTTTTTGAACCAGGGCACGTTTTTTTACATAATTTTTTTTTGCGGCACACCACGAACCATCTCGCAGGAAATAGGCAATCAGTGACGTGTTGCCATACGGACGAATATTAAATTACCCCCCCAGTCTTTTCAGCATGGACACCGGACAATGACATAATATTGGCAGAAAATGATTAATCTCATCTCTCATCTCATCTCATTTTCCGTACCGCTTATTCCTCAATAGGGTCGCGGGGGTTGCTGGAGCCTATCTCAGCTGTCTTCGGGCACGAGGCGGGGGACACCCTGAATTGGTTGCCAGCCAATCGCAGGGCACACAAAGACGTACAACAGTCACTCTCACACTCATACCTAGGGACAATTTGGAGTGGTCAATCTGCCTGCCATGCATGTTTTTGGCGTGTGGGAGGAAACCGGAGGACCCGGAGAAAACCCATGCGGGTCCGGGGAGAACATGCAAACTCCACACAGGGAGGCCGGACCGGGACGCGAACCGGCGACTTCTGCACTGTGAAGCCGGTGTGCTAACCACTCGACTACCGGGCCGCGATGATTAATAAATGTTTGTAAAATTTTACATTTGAAAAAGGGGCATTGGATAATTTCTCACAGCACACGTGACGATCTCGCGTGGCACAGTGGTTGAAAATCACTGGTCTAAGAGGCATTGTGGATGAAGAGTAACAGAGCAACTGATGTGCAGGCCTTGTGTAACAACCGGTATGTAAAGCACCATCTGTTGCGCAGCGAGTGTTGTGGAGAAAATGTGTAACAAGCTTAGTGTGTTATGTAAAAAAAATTGTCATGTAAGTACGTGTAGCAACAAGTCTATGATTCGTTGTGTAGTCCATGTTGCATAGCAATTATATGGGAAGTTTTGTGTGCCTTTATTGGCTAGGGAAAAATTGGATCGGTTTTCTTGGAGTGGATGTCTTAGCATATTATCGACTCTCTTCCCACCTTCAAATCCCATCTCAACACCCACCTATTTAAAAGTGCATTTTCTGTGTATCTCTATCTCGTTTCTATTTATAATTGTATTTTATTTATTGTATTCTATTTGTAATTGTGTTTTATTTATTATAGTATATATGCTTGTCTGTGACAGTAAAGTGTCCTTGACAGCTTTGAAATGTGCTTAAAATAAAATGTATTATTATATTGATGAAACGGTTTCTTCAGCCGTCATCTGTACTTCTTTGAAGGTGTTGGACGTTCCAAGATGCTTCTTCAGCGAACTAGTCTTACTGGTAGTTTAGGTCCTATTTATATATCCCCACTGTCCAGACATGGCGGTGCCGGACTCTGCTATGATAGGTCCCTGCTCTCAGGTCGGGGGGAGCAGAGGACTACTCCCTGCGGCTCCACTGATTGTTCCTATTGTCCTGACTAACGACTGGCCTGATTGCCCCACTTGCTCTGGTATCACCTCATCAGCATTACTAATCCTTTGATGCCTAAGCAGGCTGTTATACAAACGATCCAAATTGAACCTCACACCACCATATTGGTTTAGTGCAGGATTTAGCGGTTTTAGGAAAATCACTTCTTTTACTCCCCTTTCAAACCATCTGTTCTTTCGCTAAGATTTTAACGTCATTGTCGTCAAATGAGTGGTTGCTAGCTTTTAGATGCATATGTACTGCCGATTGAGGCCCACTAGTATTATCCCTGCGATGTTGATAGTCTTTTTTTGAGAATTTGTTTCGTCAAATTCTGATAGTCTTTGTTTGAGAGTTTGTTTAGTCAAAGGGGGGAGATATGTGTATGTATATATATATATATATATATATATATATATATATATATATATATATATATATATATATATACAGTAAAGTCTCGTTATATCGATATTCAAGGGAGTCTGAAAAAATATCGATATAACCGGGACTATCGATATATCCGACCCTCTTTGCATGTAATTTTCTCCGCGCGTGCATAGAAATAGTATCGATATAACCGGGACTATCGATATATCCGATATCGATATAACGAGACTTTACTGTATATATATATATATATATATATATATATATATATATATATATATATATATATATATATATATATATATATGGCCTAAACTACCAGTAAGACTTTAGTGAACGTCCGAACGTCCACTCCTGTACGACTGAGAACTTACACAGACGTATTATTATTATACTGCATTTATCACAGAAAAGTGTTTGTGTAAGGATAATGTTGGAACGGCTGCATAGCTTGTGTGAGCAAAACCCACCGACTGCCCGTAAACGGCCTCCAAAGGCTTTCCATTTGTGTCCAGGCCACCATGGACATACGACGAGTTCTTGCCATAGAACCTATGCTCACACACATACAAAACATGTAAGAATACTGACGGATGGTTGCACTTGAGCAAATAAAGTGAACTTACCTGTGAAGGTAGTCCGGCGCCTGGTTGAGGAGCGTGTAGTACTGTCGGACAAACTCTCGCCCGACCAGCTGGGCACTTGGCTTCTCCATCACCATTTCTTCTTCTTCGGTACTCACTGGACGACACAAAACCACATTGTTCAAGAGATTTAATTTATACTTCTACATTTAGGACCTTGGTAGGTACTTCTGTAATAAGTACGGTATAGATAGACGATGAGTGGATGCCTATGAACGCAGTCCTCATTCCTGACGCCCTGAGCACTAGTTTTAATCAGCGACGATCGCGCCGCAGATCAATCACCGTAACAGATTTGATATTTAAGCGTCGACCAACGCTAATGGAGAGCACTTTGTAGTTAATACTCCCTGCACGGGTCACTTAAACCGCACTACAAATTGGCCCACTGAGTGGTTTGAGTCGTGAAGGGGGTGCTTTTAGGCGAAGATTGTCGAACTTTTTCGGTGGGGCCTCGAACGAAGCTCGGCGACGCCGGCGAGCACGTGCCAATTCGAGTTTCGAGTCAAAATTGAAGCTTGATGAACCGGGCAACGACGAGAGCAGAGAAGAGGGGAACTATTCGGATAAGCGCGAAGAACATCGGGGTGTGTTTATTCCACAATAACTCATATTGATCAATAGAAACGACGAGAAACGCAGCCAGCGGCCTGGAGCGAAAACGAAAGCGCGCAGCATGGCGAGGGGACAACCACAGGGATGCTGGCTATTTCTTCGGCAAATACATCTAAATAAACCATTCTAGTGGATGGTAAACGCCCTTATTGTGAGACGCATCTATCTACATAATGAAATTCCGTCATTTATTGAAAATGACGCTTATTAAGTTGTCCGTTGCTAACATATAGCTTTCGCTTTCCAGGACATAGACGGTGCCCTCATCCGCGACCCAATTAACTCAACCGATGCGGCGGAATCCGCAGAATTCCAACTTTAAGCGCTTATGCGGGCCAATATTCAATCGTTACTCACCAGAAGTCGATTTTCTCGGTCTTTTAGTTGTTTTCTGCCAACAAAATAAAAGTATTCTTCTGAGATGAAAGATAGAGAAGCACTTTCACAACGTGCTCGCTCGCCGGGTTACAGCCGCGCAGCGCTAACTCACATGCATCCCCCGCATTTCGCCGTACTTTTAACCAATCACATCGTGCATTTGGCTGATATAAGCCAATCACATGCGCGGGTTACCGCCCCTCCAGCTGTCAACCAATTGTGAACAGACTTTGGCTTCTCTGAAGCTGACATTACAGCCAATCATCGAAGCTTTCGCCGGTGAGCACGTCCGGGCTGCGCTGCTCCTGGTTGGCCGCTTCGGGGCGAAATTTAAGTATATTTTGAGAGGATGGAAAAACCTGTACTTACTGTACAGTGTACACAATACTGTACATACTTGGCAAGAATTTCTTTTGTGACTTGCCTTGTTTTCCCATCTTTTGTTTTCCCTTGGTGAAGTTTCCGGCCCTCCTCCACGTTCATGTTGCGCTTCGGCAGTTCTTTGGGGGAATATTTCCAACCTCAGTCACTCAATATGCAAACATTCTGGCTCAAATTGTCCATACAAGTACACAACTTTAAATTAAGTATTTTCGACCGTTTAACTGTTTATTAATGTGACAGGGAGATACCAGCCGTTGGGTAGTGAGGAGGGCACATACGGTGTGTATTAGATCTCTGAGCTAACAGAAAAAAAAAACCAGATCCTGTAGCCGTTGAGGAAGGAGCACACAAGACTGAACGTAGACGTGTTTATTCCAACGGCTAACGAGTGGATCTCTCAAACAGGAAATGCAGTGAAATATATGCAAGATAAACCCGCCCCCTCCTATGCACCTGCTGGGTGAGATGCCTGGTCCTAGTCACTAGACTAGGGGGGGCCGCATTTCAATAGACAGGCTCAAACCGGCTCATTTAGTTGCGGGCGACTAGTGCCTGTCCACCCCCCTCCCCCCTAGTACACCCAGAAGGAAAGTCTAGGTGAAAACTTTGCTGGGGGCTCGACCAGCCTGCCACAACGACTACGCAGTCCTCCGTTCGGTGGTGCAGGTGAAGTTATTCAGGCAGGTGACCCGGGCGAGACCTGAGTGGGGGAACAACACTCAACCCTGGCATGGCGCGGTGAGGCTGGAGGTTTCGGAGGGCGTCCGCGACGTGGAACCTGGGCCGGCGAAATGTCCTCGCCCGCAACTAAATGAGCCGGTTTAAGCCTGTCTACTGAAATGCCTTCCCTTCGCCCACCCATATTGAGCACAAAACTCTTTTTACCGTGTCCGAGGACTCTAAACGGGCCATCGTACGGCGGCTGGAGGGGAGAGCGGTGGACATCGGGATGCACAAAGACAAACCGGGCTGACCTAAGAGCAGACGGAACAAATACTTTGGGGACACAGTAGTGAAATGGTGCTGGAATCAAGGGCTCTCCCGGCAAAAAAAAGGGGAAAGAAGGTGCACCCGAAGCTTCAGGCAGAAATTCACCAGGGATGCGGAGCGGCTGGCCGAGCACTAACTGCCGGAGCGGCGTTAAGGTCTTCTTTTGGGGCCGAACGTAACCCGAGCAGGACCCACGGAAGCCGGTCGACCCAGTTACCGTCCGATAGCGCGGCCCATAGCACGGCTTTAAGTAACCGGTGGAAACGTTCACACATCCCGTTAGCCTGCGGGTGGTAGGCCATAGTGCGGTGTACCTGCACACCCAAGGACTGCGCCATGGTCGACCAGAGCTCGGACACAAACTGGGGGCCCCTGTCCGAAGTGATATCGGATGGCGTGCCGAAACGTGCGACCCAGGACGACAGAAATACGCGGGCTATATCTGCCGAGGTCGTGGAGGACAGGAGGACTGCTTCCGGCCACGTAGTGGTCCAATCGACCATAATGAGGAGATGTGTGCAACCCTGCGAAGGAAGGAGGGGCCGGACCAGATCCACATGGACGTGGTGAAATTTCCTGGCCGGAATTGGAAAAGTTTCCAGGTTTGCCCGGGTGTGCCTGTGGACTTTGGCGCGCTGACATGCCACGCATGCAGCTGCCCACTTTCTGACGTCCTTTCGTAACCCAGGCCAGACAAATTTGGCCCCAAGTAGTTTGACTGATGCTGTTAGCAATGTCCACAAGTAGTCCGTGAGCACATAGAAAATCCGCGCCGATTATCGGGACTGTGATCGAGGCAACAATAAAGTTCCACTTAAATTCCCGTCCGTGGAAGCGCACAGTCACCGACCCGGAGCCAAAGTTGGCGATGGGCGAGCCGTTAGTTGCGCCCAGGGGAGGCCCGCACCCACCTGCCGTATTGTCCGCGGCAGTGGGCGTCAGCAGGCTTACTTGTGACCCGCTGTCCACAAGAAAACGTCACCCTGACGAGGAGTCCGGAATGAAAAGCAGCTCGCTTTTGTTGCCGGCGGCCACGGCTGCTACTGGGTGCCGGCGTTGGGAGTTTCCCGGAGCCTCGTGGCGGCAGGAGGGTACGCAGCGTCGAGCCTTGGCGCCAAACCGCTGATGGAAAAAAACAGGTGGTCTTCCCGCGCCGCTTTTCCGATACCACTCCTGCCACGATGGTCGGATCGATGCTCGATGCCCCTTCACCGAGGGGTTCGTCCGTCACGCTTTGCGCGGCGAACCGCCGTGTCACCCGGAGGAACTTGATCCGCTTCTTCAGCCAAACCTTGATAGTCGCCGGTGGCTCAGCACGTTGAGTTAGCTAGCACGCCGCGCGGTGAGGCTGGTTGCTGACGGAGGAATATATGGGGGAAAAGGAATCCGGCCTCATCCGAACTTAAGAGCGACAGCATATTGTCCATGAGATCCACTGCTGTTCCGTCGCCGAGTCCGGGAAGGGAAATAAGCCTGTCCACTCTCTCAGAGGCCAATAACGTGAACCTTCTGAGCAGCAGGTGTTTAAGCGCCGGGTATTTCTCGCTCTGTGGGGGCGCGCGTAAGAGCGGCAGCGCACGACAAGTCGTCTGCTCGTTGAGAGACGCCACGACCAGGTAATATTTCGGCTGTGATGCCTCGTAGGTGGAAAAGTGCTTCCACATGCTGGAACCACGAAGCCGGACCGCTGTGCCAGAACTCGGGCAGCCTCGCGGCTGAGGCGGCGGCTGCGAGTTGGAGCGTTGATCGTGACAACATGGCCAAGGAAGATGCCTCTTCGTCGGTTGACAGGAACATCAGGAACATGATAAACGTCGGGATCACCAGTGTAACCGTTGAGGAAGGAGCACACAAGACTGGACGTAGACATGCGTTTATTCCAACGGCTAACAAGTGGATCTCTTTCAAACAGGAAATGCAGTGAAATATATGCAACATAAACGCGCCCCCTCCTGTGCACCTGCTGGGTGAGATGCCTGGTCCTAGTGTCCACTACAATCCAAACATCTATCTGCGACTAAGTAATATTCAATAATTAGGAATATTTTCCAAATCTAGTCACAATCTAGCACCAAATCAATATCTGGACTTGTGATTTATTTCATATTATTGGACTTTTTTATATTGTGGTACGGATAATGGATGGATGGATTGTATAAGTGCCTTTCAAAACCCTCAAGGACACTTGGGATAAGTTATTGGACCAAATATTAACTGGTTCAGCCTCATTGAGATCAATAGTATAAAAACTAAAATGTGTTTGAAATATGAGGAAATAAATTGGTTCAAATTGTAAAAGATGAAAGAAAGTTGAAACAAGCGTAATGTATTTAAAGTACCAGTAACTAATATTAGCTATATAGGTATACAGGTAAAGGGAATCAAACTTGTTTACTGTTTTTTTTATAGGAGCTGTATGAAATTTATGTCGATATACGAAATAAAACTATTTGAATGCACAAAAAAGTCTGAAAGTATGCAAGTAAAGTTTTTGTAAGTAACCTGTAATAGCTCTCTTCATACATGTGAATATGATAATATACTGTATGTAAGCTCAAATCAGTGTGAAAGTTACTTTTAGTGGTTTATATTGTATGTTCTGTGAAGATTACTTCAGAATCAGGAGAATGGTTCCTTTGGGCATTTTGTTGAGCAGTTCAGATTTGTGGATTTAAGAGTCACTCTGTGATTTCTTTTCCTTTTAAGGAGATGAACTCCCTTGTCTGTGTTTCCCTTCTTCAGTCATGTTGGGATGAGCGGGTGTGCATGGGGACTGGGTGCAGCCTGGAGGAAGCTCCTTGCCGCTATGCTCACATTGGCATTCCGACGGCAGGTGATGGGTTGAGACTCGCCTCACTTTGGAATCTTTCAAGTGAAAACATCTTCTTCAGTTTTATGTGGGTTCATAGAAATGAACATATCTCCTGCTAAAGTTTTTTTTTCTGTGTATTAACACCACAATGACACTTGTACAAGTCATGTAAATGTGTATTTTATCTTTCTTTCACCGTCGTTCTTTGTTGCTGTTCATTATCTAAATGGTTGTGCTTTGTAGTTAACTGAAGATTAAAGTGTCCAAATTGGTTAACACGCAATGCTAATGCTAACATCAGGTCTCACATGGAATCTAATGTCAGTCTGGGGTGTGGCTAATATCCAGACACAAGGTTAGCATGTTGTTAGCCACATGACGGTTAAGATGCGGATGTCCAAAGTGTTTCTTTAGTTTCTGATGAAAACACTGAAGTCATGGAGAATGTTTTATATCGTAAATGTACATATTATGTTCATTGAATCATTTTGATAAATTGTCCAATATAAAGAGTCCTAATTGGTTAGCATACATGCTCATGTTAACTGTGGGATGTGTCTAATGTGTTGAGTAGTGGTCTAATGAAGGTGAGGAAGCCCAAAGTGTGTGCTGAGGTTGTGACAAAGATACGAAAGCCATGCAGACATTTGATCGTTTGATTCTTTTTTTATTGTATTTCTTGAAAGAAGCTTTGCTGCAGTTGTCAGTAGAAAAACTTTGGAGAGAAAAACACTCAGCCTGCGAGACTTTTTCCCTTGTTAAACATGCCCATCTTCTTTTTGTGCCATCACCTGGAAACCAAGTGCCGCCATGGAAACCAGGCAAGGGCGCACAAGCGCAGTAGTGGAGCACAACAATTAAACAAAGTAAGCGTGCAGTAGAAAAGCAAGCGCAGGGAATGTTTCTTTCCAAACTTTATTTTTGGACATTTACACTTTGGTCTGATTGATGCCCAACGGAAGCCCTTAAACATAAATTTAAATATGATTAAAAAACATTTACATCAGAATTCTTTAGTTTGACGTTAGTTTGTGCATGTTTCACTTTTGGAATTTTTGCTTGTTTAATAGTGGTATAAGGCAGAAAAGTGTGTTACTTAAAATTAAAAAAAAAGCAATTAGCACCAAAATGGATATGTTTTGTTGTTGTTACTTGTGTGGCGCCTCTGCTTGTGAGGGACTGAACTTAGATGAGGAGGTTGGTGTCCACATCCTCTGCAAAGACATAAAACATTTACAAGCACGTCAATGTTAATGGTGGTGAATTCAAATAAAAAGTGGGGTTGTTGCTGTTCAGTCCTTTTAAGGTCAGTACCACTTTCAAATTGTCAAAACAAAAGCGGAAGAATAAAATATTTGTACAGAGAAATGTTTTTTTATGCGAACACCAAACAAGTGTGCAGTATCAACCTTATTGTGGAATTAGTGCTGCAAGACTTAATCAAGTATTGATTATCAACTCGTTTTGACTCCTCGTTTACCTTAAAATGTTACAAATGGTTGTGATATCAGCAATTACATTGAGAGTTATCCCGACCCTTCCATTTTATTTATATTAAAAGTTCACAAATATTTTCAAATGTACGTCTGTGTAAGCTCTCAGTCGTACAGGAGTGGTCCATCGATGAAAAGGTTTCTTCAGCCGTCATCTGTACTAGCGAAGCGAAACGTCCGACACCTTCAAAGAAGTACAGATGACGGCTGAAGAAACCTTTTCATCGATTTTCAAAAGTACTTTTTTTGGGAGGGGGGCGGGAGAATGCCACTTCCGGTTCTGTACTACGTTTACTTTTGGTATGTCGCTACTTCCTGTCTTGTCACTTCCTATTTTGCACTTTTGTCGAAGTACCTTTGTGTTAGCGGCTAACAGTCACATTGGCTAACAGATAGCCAATGCGATTGTACAAGGTTTGTTTGGTAGTGTGGTACTGTTTGGTATGATCTATCTTTTTGTGTGATATTCAAGTATCTTTTGTACGATATAACAATCCATCGTTTCATTTGGTGGTTTGATATGTGAGTAATCGGGTGTGTTGTTTCTACACTAATTTAATTCACGTTCATCTACAGGTACTCAAAATCAAGTGACTTGGACTGAGACTTTGATGCCAAAAAATGCGATGGGCATATCCTGACTAATTTTAAGCGCATTTCGGTTATTATTGTTTCTTGACCCCTGTCTCTCATGGATAGAGAACAAACACTTTTCTACATCCCCAAAAACAATAATTCATAGAAGACATTTGCTCAGCATGCAGATGCGGTTGTGGGGTTGGATGAAAGAGGCTACTCACGCTCCTTGATGCCGAAGCAGGCGGCCCATTCCTCCAGGGCAATGTACTTGTCGTCGTCAGCGTCGCACTCCTCGAAGAAGCGTGTGGTGCAGTGTTCCATGGGAATTAGGGGGGCGCGCAGGGGCGCCAGCTCGCTGTGTGTCAGGTAGCTGTCAATCAAACAAGCATAGTACAGTTAAAGGACAACCGACGTCACTTTTTTTGTTTCCTGACTGACATCAGAAAAACGTTTTATAGCATCTAAAATACCCCAAACACGCCGTATGATATTTTTATTCAAATGCAAAACACCAATAAAAATGACTTAAAGTGTCCAAAATCTGCAAAAAATTGAGCTGCGAATTGGGCATTTTCAGAAAGTCCCGCCCCCAGTTTGTGACATTACACCAAGACGTCTTGCATTGCTGGAGAATCCAAACAATGGCTTCAGATTCGGAGAATATGCTTTCTTGTTACACATCCAGTTATGAATATGATTTAAATAGTTCTGAAGAGGAAAGCATACATGCTTGCAATCGATTAAAGAATTTATTCCACGCCATTTTGAGGCAACATTGGGGGGAAATGTATCACCAAAAAAGAGGCAGAAAATGGTGACCAAGCTCCGTGTGAGGAATTAATCATCCCGCTTCCACAGGCTGATAAATTCCTTACATGGAACTTGGTCGCCCTCTTCTGGCTCTTTTTGGTGCAACATGGCGTTTTCAGATCAAACAAGTACAGCAAAATATATTGACCTGATGGAAGGACTGCTGCAATGTGTCCTTTTTTCGGTCAGGGGCGTTCCTTCAGTGACGTCACGTACGGACTCGTCACCAACTCAAAAACAAGACTTCCGGAATCTTCAGCACAAGTCTTAAAACGTAAAATATAGCTATATGTGGTGGAATC
This sequence comes from Hippocampus bargibanti, assembly GCF_051943395.1. Lineage (NCBI taxonomy): Eukaryota > Metazoa > Chordata > Actinopteri > Syngnathiformes > Syngnathidae > Hippocampus > Hippocampus bargibanti. Next base: position 20,469,113 of record NC_142735.1, read on the forward strand.
TTTATAAAATACGCACAGTAGAAGTCATTTGAAGCCATTTTACAAATTATGGACACAACTTGTCCAGAGACGTCGGTTGTCCTTTAAGTAATTTTTATTGGTGTTTTGCGTTTCACTAAAAATATCACCCTGCGTGTTTTGGGTATTTTAGATGCTATGAAATGTTTTTCTGATGTCAGTTAGGCACCCAAAAATGGTGTCTGTCGTCCTTTAAGCTCAAACGTTTCCAAGGAAAACACTTGCACACTTGCTAACAGTGCGTTTTTTATGCGTTGTGCAAAGATTAATCTGCGATTAATTATTAGTCAGAACCCTTTTTATTTTCCTCCAAAAATACATGTGCAATTACTGTATATCCTATTACCCCTGGAAAACATTAATCAACAATTTTACCAAATTTCTCACACTAACCGACTGAACCATGAACATGAAGTTTCCCTTTGTGTTAGCGGTCCATAAACTGACCGGCGAGGGTTCAGGAGTGGTTGGAGGTGTCTGAGCACACGTACCCGTCAGCGGGGTGCTGGTCCAGTTGTTTGAACTGCCAGTGCACGGGGAAGATATACATGTTGTAGTTCTTGACGAAATCGTGAGCCAGCAGGTCTAGCGTGTGTTCTCCTGCCTTCAGCCTCTTCTCATTCTCGTAGATCTTCTTCACCTGTAGTACCCGAAGCCACAACGTCATCACACAACCAAAAGGGGCCATTTTGTTAGCTTCATGTTGTTGATGTCATGGCCAGCAAGTGATGGTTAATTGTTATCAAATTGATGGACTACTACTTTGATAATGAGTTCATTTCAAATAGTCCATTGATTCATAACCAAAACCCTATCCTAGTATTCGCCCCTTTCCCACTTTTCACTGTCTGTGAAAACCAAAGCCGGCTTTTTCCTCACACCTATCTGTGTGTAAGGTTGTGATACAAAATGGCCGCTTATCTGCCTTTCATGAGTTTCCTGGTTCCTGGTAGTATCGGGGGCATGACATAAGTGGTACAGTAGTTGTATAAGGGAGAGTCGTGGAATGTTTGGACTGAAGTGTGAAGTTTAACACTTGACCTTTACTTTTCCCCTGTACTGTCAGCGTGAAAGGGGCCAGTGACGCCGGCCGTAAAGATGGTCTTCCTGAGGAGCGGACTCACCCTGAGCTTCTGCTTCTCGGTCAGCAGGTTGTGATCCTCGTCACGCTCGTACAGAGTCACCAGGACGTTCTTCAGCCAGTCCCTCATTCGCAGAGGAAATTGGTTCAGCTCGTTGTCCAAGCAGGGCTCAATTTCTGCGCAGACACAAATCCGGAGCCATGATTTCAAGACGGGATAAACGTGCTCTAGTGTCTTTGTGCCACATGAAAGCCCCGCAGCAGAAGATTAAGAGGGCTCAGCTGAGCTCAACTTCAAGTGCATCTCAGAAGTTGAAACAATTTGGCACAGGAGCACAAATTAACAAAGTTACTGTATATCGAGCGATGTTCAGTCAGAGCCCATGACGCCAGGATGAGACGTGCTGAATCTGTTGAAAGTCATATTCATGATATAATAGAAGGTTCACTGATTATTTAATATTTTCTGTCTTTTTATCATTTTATTTCAGTCTTCTGGAAGATATTATGACAATGTAGTTAGTTGGCTACTTCATGTCAGACTCTATATTTAGGTAGGACTGCTTTTGCTTTGGCCATGCATCTAATCATATCAGAACAAATGGCCTTTGTACTTTTCATTTTTAAAAAGTGGACCTTTAGATCCTCAGCATACAGGAAGTTGTTTTGCATAGTATGGATTTTTGTTACTTAAGTGACATGTACATTTATTTCCCATCTTCATACAGAAAGAGGAAGAAAATAAAGAGGCCCAAGAATACAACCTTGAGGCACTCTAGACCCAAGAGCGCGAGCACTGGAAATTTGACTAGAAGTGTATTTTTTTTAACTTTTCGAGAAGCAGTAACATAACAATAAAACTTTGTATCCGGTGATACTATCACCCATATATACTATATACTTTTCTGACCAGAGAGGAGAATGTGAGTTTTCTCTAAGAACCGGAAATCAAAGTGTTGGTTGAGTTCAATGCTTTTGAATACTCTCTGTGGTCCTGAATTTATTAACAACCTGTAAATCACACGTTTGGATGGATTGAAATTGACCTGAACTGAAGTTTAAAAAAAGCTCTCAAACAAGTCCTGTGTTTAGCAATCATTTTGAGCTACCCTATCATCGGCCATCTGGTCGAATACTTTCTTCCAATTGGGACTCATTGGGACCAAATTTCAAGGAGGGGTTTGTCAAAGGACAAGCCCTAGAATTTGTGCCAAATCGCTGCTTTGGACAAAAATGTCTGAGTGTCAGTTTTGTGCTTGGGTCTTTGAGCTTTTTTCCATGTGTCTGAAACCGAAAGACGTGTCGACACGGTTTAGTGATAATCGGTCATGCTAATATTGGTATGCTAGCAAGCTAGCATGTCATTTTCTTGACTGGTGGCACGCATTTCCATATCAGTGTCATCAGCCTGTTCTCCACTTGAACCTCACACTCCTGTACTCCAGCCCGGTTTGAGTGTGTACACAAATGTGTTTGGGCACGTCTCAGCCGACAGAGCGCTGCAGTTGCTCATCCCGCTTGGAATTATTTTCACTCCTGGCAGTACACTGCTACCTTGACTTATACATTGAGTTCTAAGATGGAGATATTGACGCAAATTGCTCGTATACAATGAATATCCTTAATTTATCACAGTCCCCAAAATCTGAAAGCTACCTTTTTAAATAATATTTGATTGAATGCAAATGCAGTACATGTGTTTCAGCACATGACGATCCACCGGTTTGATGTTTTTTTGGGTGTCTGGTTTATTTTATTTTTGTGGTTCACCTTTGCATGGCCCGATGTAGTCCAGATGCAGTTTGTGGCCCTTCTTGGTTCCCTCCAATGCACACTTGGCGGCAAAGAAGTGGCAGGAAGTGTCGTATGTCTTGTTGTCAGTGCCGCAAATCTTAAACAGAACAAGAGAACAGTGAGATGCAATGATTCGTGTCATCTAAATTTGTTTCTTTGTTTGGTTTTGGTTCTTTGTTTAGTTTAACACCGGAACGCTCAATTCTCAGCTTGGACGTTTTGTGTATTTAAACTGGGGTGACTAAGCCATTCTCAATTCTTTTCAAAGGCTTAAATAAAACCTGATGTTTATTAACATTTGTGATGCTTTGTACGGTGAAATACAGCCAAATGGACGCCAGTTCTCTTTGCGTTCATGCTCCACGTGTGCGCACGCCGGGATCGCCTTCACCGACTCACTTTCATCGAACTGTATCCGGCTTCAAAATGCAATGCGTGAGCATGCACAGAGTATTTTAAAGACGGAAATTTGAAGAACGTACGTGCTCAAACTGTCCCTCGGCGGGGGTACAGGTGGAGTGGTCCTGACACACACAGATGGGGGTGTTGCTCTCATCCACTTCACACACTTTACCTTTCTTGCACTCGTGCTGCAGGCATGGGTCTGGATAGAAGCACATCATTATCAGGAGGGGGGGAAATGGAAGGGAACATTTTAGACCAAAAAAATACTAAACTCCAAAATTATTCCATCAAAATGTTTTTTATTGTAAAAATGTAACATTTTGTATAAAATGTTGATTTTAAAATTCACAAATATTGGAAACCTAGAAAAAGAAATTGTGGTCAGTTGTTTAAAAAAACATCATACTATTCAACACAAAAAAAATATTAAAAATATTTGGAAAATCAATTTTGATAAATTACTGTTAGCTAAAAGAACTGACAAAAATAGACTATTAATTTCCATCTACACATAGTTTCTCATCCATTTATCCTCAAAGGGTGTGTTGCAGCCTATCCCAGCTGTCTTTGAGCAATAAGTGGGTTACACTAAGATTAACTTTGAGTGTTCCATTCACCTGCCACACATTTATTTGGAATATGGGATGAAACCGGAGTACCCATAGAAAACCCACACTAGCATGGGGGAAAACACACACTACGGGACCTTGCATCTATGCACTTTGAGGTCAATGCGCTAGTCAATAATAGTAATAATAAAAACACCTTTATTTGTCCCACATTGGAGACATTTGTGGACAAATAAGTAAAATTACATAAATCTTGGTTAAAAAAATACCACATTATAGAGTTGAATGGTAGGTGATCACGGGTGTTCCGACATGGGCAGCTTTTAGGTAAATAACATACAGAGTGAATGAGTTTGTTCACTGCTTGTAGAAGATATGCTTAGGAGAAAGCACTATCGCTTACTACTCATAATTTATTCGATTGGATTAACCTTTATTTGTCCCGCAGTGGAGAAATTTACATTTCAAAGCAGCAAAGTTATGAAAGGAAGAGGAAAGGAAAGAGAGAAGTAGAAAATCAAAATACAGGAGCTGCTGGAAAGGCAGCCTCTCTTGCGGCGCCATCTTGAAGTCAAAAGAACAAAAAAAAATAAACATTATTTTGAATTTATGACCGACGGGATTTACTTTACGAATGCGTTAGCCTAGCTTTGCGAGCCCTCCATTGCAACAGAAGTTCGTTGTAATTTGACGGGCTCCGTCTTTTATATGTCCAGTTCACTTTTGGGGAGCGAAAATTTTGACAGTTAAGATTTGGAAGGATTTATTTTTAAATCGCGTTGCGTTTGTATTTCTTGTGGCAGGGCGCCTCCTATCACTATCACACTGTGCACTTTACGACGGTTGTCCTAATTATAAGCCATTCAGTATTGAACATGCCATTTAGCTCATGGTTTTGGTTTTGAATCTGCAGGCGAACTGTGGAAGTGTTTGCCGTGTAATATGCATGTGCGCCGGCTCACTCTCGGCAATGTCGTCTTCCAGCTCGATGGCCTCGTCAAACTCGCCGATCTCCACTTGCACTGGGTTGGCGCCAACCTCCGTCTCCTGGAAAGCAGAAAAGGTCAGACAGGAAGCTGATTAAGCTCTCGCAGGAATGCGAGAGCCCACTTGGAGGAAAAGGGAAAACAATTGCCGCTTTTCAGAATCATTTATTCTTTTTTTAATTGAGACCTGTTAATTCTAGGATGGTTCTAATTCTTATCAAAACTTTTCCATTATTGATCAACAAATTGATCACCCATTTATTTGAGAAATTGATTTGAAAATACTAGTAAGACAAGTACTGGGTGGGCAAGACGTCCTACCAGATGACTGGCAAACTACAGCGAACATAATCAGAGACACAGGTCGGAAAGTACTTGGTGTATCGAGTGGAACAAATGTAGATAAGGAGACTTGGTGGTGGAATTGGGAGGTGCAGGAGCGTATGCAGAGAAAGAGGTTAGCAAAGAAGAAGTGGGACACTGAGAGGACGGACGAGAGTAGACAGCAGTACAAGGAGATGCAGCGCACGGTTAAATTAAAGGTGGCAAAGGCCAAACAAGAGGCCTATGATGACTTGTATGCTCGGCTGGACAGCAAGGAAGGTGACACTGATCTTTACAGGCTGGCGAGACAGAGAGACAAAGATGGTAAGGACCTGCAGCAGGTGCCAGTAGTGTGATGGCAAGATGGAAAGAGTACTTTGCAGAATTGATGAATGAGGAAAATGAGAAGGAACAAAGAGTAGAAGACGTGACTGTTGTGGACCAAGACCTAGCAAGCATTAGCAAGGATGAAGTGAGGAAGGCGCTGAAGAGGATGAAGGGGGGAAAGGCACTCGGGCCTGATGATTTACCAATCGAGGTATGCAAGTGTCTTGGAGAGGTAGCGGTGGTGTTCCTGACTGGGTTATTCAACAAGATCTTAGATGGTGAACAGATGCCTGAAGAATGGAGACGAAGTGTATTCGTGCCCATTTTTAAGAACATAGGAGACGTGCAGAGTTGTACGAACTACAGAGGAATAAAGTTGATGAGCCATAAAATTGAAACTATGGGAAAGAGTATTTGAAGCTAGACTAAGAGCAGAAGTGAACATTTGTGAGCAGCAGTACGACAGATGCAGTGTTTGCTTTAAGAATGCTGATAGAGAAGTACACAGAAGGTCAGAAGGAATTGCATTGTGTCTTTGTAGATCTGGAGAAAGCGTATGACAGGGTGCCCAGAAAAGAGCTGTGGCATTACATGAGGAAGTCTGGAGTGACGGAAAAGTATGTCAGAGCGGTGCAAGACGTGTATCATGACGGTAAGACAGTTGTGAGGTGTGCTGTCGGTGTGACTGAGGAATTCAAGGTGGAGGTGGGACTCCACCAGGGGTCAGCTCTGAGCCCCTTCTTGTTTACTATGGTGATGGACAGGCTGACAGACGATGTTAGACAAGAAGCTCCTTGGACCATGATGTTTGCAGATGACATTGTGATCTGTAGCAAGAACAGGGAACAGGTGGCGGAGAAACTAGAGATGTGGAGATATGCCCTGGAAAGGAGAGGAATGAAGATCAGTCGTACTTGGGGTCAACTGTCCAGAGCAATGGAGAGTGTGGAAAAGAGGCGAAGAAGTGTGTCCAGGCAGGCTGGAGCGGCTGGAGAAAAATGTCAGGTGTGATGTGTGATAGAAGGGTTTCAGCTAGGATGAAAGGAAAAGTGTATAAAACAGTGGTGAGACCAGCCATGATGTTTGGACTGGTGACAGTGCCACTGAAGAAAAGACAGGAAGCAGAGCTGGAGGTAGCAGAGATGAAGATGTTGACGTTTTCTTTGGGAGTGACCAGGTTGGATAGGATCAGGAATGAGTACATTAGAGGGACAACTCATATTAGAGGCTTTGCAGAGAAAGTCAGAGAGGCCAGACTGAGATGGTTTGGACATGTCCAGAGGAGAGAGAGTGACTGTATAGGGAGAAGGATGCTGAGCCTTGAATTGCCAGGCAGGAGACCGAGAGGAAGACCGAAGAGGAGGTTTATGGATGTGGTCAAAGAGGACATGAAGGTAGCTGGTGTGAGAGAAGAGGATGCACAAAACCGGGATAGATGGAGGACATTGATTCGCTGTGGCGACCCCTGAGGGGAAAAGCCGAAAGGAAAAGAAGAGGAGATTTGAAAATACTACCGAGGGGTTCTTCATGAACTCATTGCTGTGGCCAACAAACATCAGCAGGAGTTTACTGTTTTTGCATTGAGTCCATAGCCACGTCTAATTATAAAATGCATTGCTTTGGCATAGTTTCTGGTCTTGGTGCCTCAAAACTATTTCAAGTGAGGGCAGGTCATTCATTTAGCGCCTATGGTGTCAATCGTATCGTTAATTCCTACATCTTTATGAATAAATTTCATTTTAAAACTGGAATACTGGTATATATTTTCCAAACAACTAGGATTGACAGTAGTTGTATGCCTTTGTTTGCAATTAGTCTTTGTTTCACGGGAATAGCAGGAACACAGGACGGATATATTGTAAATGGACACCTACACAGTATAGATAGGTCAGCTTGTCTCAGCTCAGTGCAGAGGATAAAGAATAAATGAAAGCGGGATCTTGGTATAGTGAATGTCTGAATGTGTTGCTGCACCTTTTATGTTCAAACCTAATTTGCTTCACGGGTTATATGTTTCCCCGCAAAGGATGGATGCACGGATGGATGTGTTTCCTAACATTTGTTAGGACTAGCAGTAATTGAGTGGGCTGACGTTTAAGCGATGCGTTTGTTGTAGAAACACAACCTGTAATTCTGTATTTCATATCAACGGAAAAGGAGTGATTCCCTGCACAGCCAAGGATTTATTTGTGACAATCGAGGCTCTGATGTGGGACTGGACGCATTCCAGAAGGTTCCACCCAAAAGGAACCGACTAGTGAGCGGCGCGACCCAAATGGCTGATGATAACAAGCAGCTGCGTCTCCCATGCGGTGAAGCCAGGAAGACGTCAGCACTTCCTGAGAGGTTGCATGAGTCTACTTTTTCCAGCTGTGGCGACTGTGGTCCGTCGGGAGCACGGGAGGAGCCAACGTTCACACACTAAAGTTCCATTTTATTTCCCCTTTCCTTGAAAAACAACTAAACGTTTCTAGAACATTCTGTCTTGGCATTTGATTTCCTGCTGAATGACTTCCAAGTTGTCAGCGTTCTGTTTATTTACATACAGTCGTCTGAACGGAAATTTGGGATTTGAAAAATGATGAAGATGATGATGCGGATGATCGGGATTGAAAGGAAGTATGGTGACGTCATCAGGACCAGCTGGAGAATCAATCCTTCTTTTCAATGGCAATCATGCAGAGCCTTCCACGAAGGTGATGGGGAACTGGACTTTTAGTTGTTGCAATTGTTTTTGTGATTGCTGTTTTTTCGTTTCCATTTTTTTTTTTCATGCCATTTTGGACTTAACACCTTGGGATCGAAAATGCAACCTTCTCCTCACTGGTCATCCACTGTTCCACTTATTCATTTTTCTCCCCGTAGACAAAAACAAGCAGCATCATTTGGGTTTGTGTATTTAGCCTACGTGGTAACGATCTAAGAATTCTGTTGTAAGCACGATCCAAATTGAACCTCACACCACCACAGTGAATTAGTGAAGGGTTTTGCTGTTTTATAAAAATAGTTTCTTTTACTCCCCTTTCAAACCATCTATTTTCTTTCGATAAGATTTTAACCAAAAATACCATGTAGGCTTAGTCATGCTGATGAGGCGATACCAGGACGAATGGGGCAATCAGGGCCAGTCATAGATGATAATCAGTCAGGACAAAAGAAGTAATCAGTTTAGCTTCAGGGAATAGTCCTCTGCTTCCCCCCAACCTTAGAGCAGGGACCTATCATAGCAGAGGTCTGGCACCACCACCTCAGGACAATCGGGATATAAATATAGTGCCAGAGCTACCAGCGGAATTTAGTTCGCTGACGAAGCTTCTCGGATGAGGAGCGAAATGTCCGACACTTTCAAAAAAGTACAGACGGCTGAAGAAACCTTTTCATCAATAATCAGACTGGAACATTTATGCTTTTAAGTAAGGAAAATGGCAGCATTTGGACCAATTGGACGCTGGCGACAGCGATGGAAGAGGCAACCTTGGTATTTCTGAGTGTCTACCGTGCCAAGGAATCTTCCCTCCTTTCAAACAGTATGGCCCAAAAAGGCTTGATTTTTGCTTGAACTCTAAGTTGACAACCCGCAAAGATTGCAGAGGAACATTTCAGAGATCTGACTACTCGTGACTCACCTCAAGAACTGAATCCTCCGCCACGGCCTCATCCACCACCAATTCCTCATCCGCCACTGACTCCTCGTCCGGCACCAGTTCCTCATCCATCGCCTGCTCCTCGACCGCCACCAGCTCCTCGTCCATCGGCTGCTCTTCGACTGCCACCAGAGCCTCATCCATGGGCTGCTCCTCAGTCTGACAAACGCGAGTAAAAGGTGCTTGAATTCAACAGGCGGTGAAAACGGTGAACAAGTGAAGTCTTTGACAGACTCTATTGTCCTTATTTTCGATGTCTCCCTACTCCTAGAAACATTCAGATATTCATGATCATTGCTGTATAGGGGTTCTCGAGGACTGGATTTGAGGACCCCTGTCCTAAAGCTGTCTTTCTTTCCGCTCTTTCTGAGGAAGTTGAAGACTTTGCAATGATTGGTTTTCAGAGAAAGAACGAGCAGACTTACAGGAGCGGCCATGGCGTGTCCGGCCAGGCAAACCAGGAATATGATCCACACCCTCATCTTCAGTGTCTGTGAAAACAAAATTCAAAAGTTTTTTTTTTCCTTTGGGTTTTAACACATATGCCTAACTAATTCACTGCCAGACATATGCAAAAATGTGTCTACTCCAGTGCCAGGGTTTTTGTCACTTTCACTCTGCTCATTCTGGCTTTTTATTTTTAGCTCATTCATTGCCATTCACAAATGTATTTGGGAATAGAAAATATGAAGTAAAGCGCCATTCTCGAATTTGTTTGGCTTTAGTTTTTTTCATGTTTGGGTGCTGATAAAGCACTGGCCACGACCTTTGGCAATGCTTTTTTTTATTTTCCGTAAGGGGGCAGCATTTCCTTTTTTCCCATGTCAGAGTTTTGTTCCAGCTTCAGCTGTTGTTAAAGCGATATATATACCAACATGTATGTATAGCATTGTATTTTGGACAGCCGACCTGATTTCATGCTCATATAACTACAGACCCATATAATTTAGGAATTAACTCTTTTTTGCTGATGAAAGAAGAGAGTCTACGGTTTCTAATGTTGTATTGATTGTTTATGTAGTCCTAAAACTCAATATTCTCTGGGTCTTGGAATTCAAGGTTATGATTTGCTACATGGACTGCAGAAGGAAATTACAAAGTTATACTTCCAAAATTGGCGGCTCGGTAGTCGAGTGGTTAGCACACCGGCTTCACAGTGCAGAGGTCGCCGGTTCGCGTCCCACCCTGGCCTCCCTGTGTGGAGTTTGCATGTTCTCCCGTGTGGGTTTTCTCCGGGTCCTCCGGTTTCCTCCCACATCCCAAAAACATGCATGGTAGGCAGATTGAACACTCCAAATTGTCCCGAGGTGTGAGAGTGACTGTTGCATGTCTTTGTGTGCCCTGTGATTGGCTGGCAACCAATTCAGGGTGTCCCCCGCCTCGTGCCCGAAGACAGCTGAGATAGGCTCCAGCACCCCCCGCGACCCTACTGAGGAATAAGCGGTACGGAAAATGGATGGATGGATAGATACTTCCAAAGTTCCAAAGCTGCAATCTTCCACGTAGGATTTCTACTGTTCTTTAATATTTTCTGAATAACGTTCCTCCCAAATGAATAACTACACTAAAGAATATGAGCATTTTGTAAACATTGGGAAAGTCCTCCGAGGACTTCATGATGTGTTTCGGAACATTTCCGCCATTTCTGCAGAAAACCAAAATGATTGTGACATCACCGTGACTGCACGTTTTGTTTTTCCGGTGTTGAACAAGCAAGCTTTGTGTCTTGTCTCTCTGAGGCCGTGTGAGATTTCATTGTTGGGGAATGCCGCCTGCCTCCATCTTGCATCAAATGAAGAATTCTATCCAAGATCTTTTGTTTGGGTTGCGTTTCTATCATGCAGACATCAGGAATGCATGAAGAACACTTGCTGCAACAGGCTGCAAAGTGCCGGCGTCAAAGTACGAAAAAGCTCCCGGTGCTCTTCTGGCCTCCTTTCAACATCGACATCCGGAATGTTCTCCTCCTCGCTCTACCGGACGATCTAATTATCTTTCTTTCAATTCCTGCCCAGTTGAACGTGAAGGTGAACGCCGCTAGACATTCAGCAACAAAGTTTTCCGTCAAAAAGAGCTTCTGTGTTCCCACAAGTCTAAAGCAAGAAAACTTGTCCAAAATGTACTCAGATGATGATGATGATGAGCCTGTTTGTTTGTTTGTTTGTTTGTTTTGATGGAAAGTTCCAGAGTGAGAATATCGCACACAAGCTAGCATCTCTTCTAATAATAGTCACTATACAACATTGAAAAGAAGAAGAAGAAGAAGAAAAGGATCTTCTCTGAATGTGTTTGACTTGTAGGAACACCGCTGCGCTCATTGAACGAGGGAGGCAGTGGGGTGGAGGAGGTGACGAGAGTCCCAAACAAGGTGTTTTATTTGGAAAAAGGCCCAGTCGCTCTCATAAAGTCGCTCTTTGCTACACACACTTGTTTGATTTGCTGCCGGACTTAGCGGTGTCGGCATGCCAGGAAAACTGCCGGACACAGAATGAGTGTTTTGCTTTCAAGGAGAGACTGACGCAAATATACTTGTCTCTTCGCCGTAAACATCCTGACGTGTGGAGGCATAAAGTGAGAAGTTCATCAAACGATACTATGACCACCACCACTATTACTTTTACGACTATTCCCACCACTCCGGTCATCATACCTCATTCATAATGTGGTGACTAACAAAGTCCATAATTGTATTTATTTATTTATTCATTTTGTTGGTTTGTTTGTTTTTAACAGTGTGACCGAGCTGCTGCCACACATTAAACTGTGAGAATCCAAACTTTTCTCTGGGGTTGGTAAAGAGAAAGATTGAAAGAGGTTCTTTTGGCATTCTTCGGCTTTAATTTAAACATTAAAGAAATATTTGCAATTAGAATACTTATAAAACTCATCATTCCTCTTCCTTTCATAACTTTGCTGCTGTGAAATGTAAATTTCTCCACTGTAAAACGAATAAAGGCAAATCTAATCTAATCTCATTTTATCTAATTTAATCGAATAATAGATGAGAAAGCAAATTGATAAAAGTGGCGGGGATACGTATGTCAGACAAGGATTCAATATGATACACAATGTGTTTTTGGCTTCAACAGCAGTGTTGCTCATGCCAAAACTGTGGTTAACGCAAGCCAGCGGTTGCCCATAACTCAGTTTTGACTACTTGTACCTACGACCACTGCTGCTAACATTTACATTTGATGGTTATCAAGCAGCAATGAAGCTTCAACAAGTAAAATTGTATGAATAAATTTCAAATGTAGCTGTTATGCTTCTGTGAGAACGTTATTGGAGACTTTCCAAGTAGCGTTTTTTTTTCTTCTTTTTTCAGGTATGGAGACGAACGCTCCACAGTTCAGGAAGAAAGGAGTAGGGAAGGTAAGATGAGCTCACCAGAGTGTAAAAGTAACTTGATAACCAACTTCTCTTCCCTGTTATTCCTTCTTTGTTTGACCTTAGCTGAGATTCTTATGTACCTGCTATGTGTCTCCGCCGATTTACAGCTCAGCGACAGACAAAATGAGAAACACCACGGTCAATAGACTGAATATGTTAACATTAACAACAGGAATCCCAAAAATGTGGTTTCTGATTTTCATGCTATTTTGCTCAAAGAAAAATACATTTTTATTCCTATCATTAGCAAAGTTAGGCATGCTAGTAGTGGTATGAAGAAATATGGAGTGCGTGTCGGAATTGCAGCACTGAGCATGCACCTGCTCGCACCGCTTTGCTTTAGTCTAACATAAATTTCCTGTCAGCAGAGTTTGGAAGGCGCATCGCATGCCTGCCCAAAGTAGCCCCCCCAGGGAAAGGCACACCAGAACAGAAAATACAATAAGACAAGTGTCTATGAATTCAAGTCATGAGCGAACTTGTGAAGAAGACAGAAAGACAATAAAATACAACAACTTTCCATGGAAGTAGGTGTGAGTGGTTGAAACACATAACTGGAGATAAAATGTTGATTTCAAAACTCACATACACATTGCGTACATTTCTACCAAACTTTACAGTGTGTTTTCTTTATATTTGTAATTCTTTCAGTTGCTCCCAGTTCAGGTAATTTAAAAAGATTTCTAGGTTAATGGCAAAAATATTTGGACTTGGTGAGTATTGATTAACAAAGTCTTTCATTTGATTTGAATTCTTTGGACTCCATTTTTGGCTCAGTGCAATAGCAATGGAGCACAAACTGGATTGGATTAGCCTTTAATAGTCTCGCAGTGGATATATTTACATTTCATAGCAGCAAAGTTATAGAAGGAAGAGGGACTGTTCTGCAGATCTTGATTTTGGTGTAAAACCAAGCCTCCCTGCACATTTTCCCCTAATTTGGCAATGCAGTCCTGGCAGATTACCGATTTGGTGGAAGAAAGTTCACCAAAATCCATGCGTGTTCCGACCTGAATGCAAATTGTGTTGGATTTGTTCAAGGAGGCATAACCAGACTGAGAACAAGCGCCACAGACATGTGCAAGTCGTCTGCGGTTATCACCAGATCGTTCCGCATACCTGCTCACGTTGTCACTTTGCCTGACTGCAAATTTTCACAATCTTTGAAGTCTCTCAGTGTGTAAGCGAGTGAGCTGTTGCCCGGGCAACTTGCATTCCTTCACATGGGAAGGAACACCAGGCTGAGATATTGTCCCCTCTCTTTTTTGTCTTGTCCCTTTTCTTGGCCTTCGGGACAAACACGACCGCTAACCCTCCCCCACACTCGCCACCCATGCCCTCCTCACCCTCACCCCCACCCCACCTTTCCTTACCTCCCCCACTGCCGATGTGGCAAACAATCATCATCTAACTTTTCTTTGTTGCTGCTCAGCTCCAAATGTTCAAAACTTTTTTGTTTTGATCAAGTTACATGTTGACAGTAAACATCTGATTATCTACAAGATCGTCACTTTAATGTTTTGTGTGGAGAAGTAAAGCTGATTATTAAAGGTTGCTGTCAATAAAAAAAACAACAACCAAAAAAAGTGGAAGAATTTTTAAAGTCTTACCTTTGGGAGCAGAGACGCAGCAGACAAGTCAAGATGAAGACGATCTTTGAGGGCTTCTGAACGCTTCCCACTGTGGTAGCACGCCACCCCCCCCCCCCCCTTCTCTTCTCCGCTCCCACTTTTCCTTCTTTTTACCCCGCCTGGTGGGAGAGGCCAAATGGTGACCACAAATTGAGCTGCTGTTGTTGACATTGCAGCTAAATTGACATTGCTGCTAAAAGCACGTCAAAATATATTGTGTGCCTCCCAACGCCAGACTGATGTTTATGTCACACAGCTGAAAAACTTGATGGAGTTCCAATTGTACGGTCAGTTTTGGGAGGGTATAAAAAAACAATAACCTGGGGCGCAGACTGATTTATTTTTGTGGGGTGGCCAGTGTGAAATTACACCTCAGTGAGCAATGAACAAAGGTAATTCTTGAACAGAACATCCATAGTCAAGATTTTCATGAAATAAAATTCGAAACTCTCCAGAAAAATGCCGATCATAATCACAATCAAGCAGGAAGAAATGGAAGTAAAACGGAATATTTTGATTATCTCAATTTACTATACAATGCCATTTTCTATTTAGCACCTTTGCTAGTTGACTGTAACAATTCGCTTGATAACAGACGATGACAGTGATCAAATGTCCGGACAGCCAACGCCATTTTGTGGCTCATTCAATTCAATCCTGTCTCAAAAGTACAATGACAACAAAGTCTTTTTATACTTCACTATTACAAAGGCTGATTATTTCATAGGTGTGCTACTATATTGAGATATGTATGCATTTTAGGTTGCCTGCCAAATGACAATAGGTGCCCTATTGCCCACTTTTTACAGGTAAATTAATTAAGATTCATTCTCTGGTTTGGTTCATAACATATTCTTTATATATTGGATTGAATTAGATTGGATTAGTCAGGGACATAAATCTTCTTGTGCCGGTCCCAAACCCGGATAAATACAGACGGTTGTGTCAGGAAGGGCATCCGACGTAAAAGCTTGGCCAAAGCAAACATGGCAAATCCAATCCAATTCAATCCATGCTGATCAAACTTCTAAAGATGGAGGACACTGATTTGCTGTGGCGACCCCTTGAAAGAAAAAGCCGAAAGGAAAATAAGAAGTCTTGGATTGGATTTGCCTTTATTAGTCTCGCAGTAGAGAATTGTACATTTCACAGCAGAAAAGTAATGTAAGGAAGAGGAAATGAAAGGAAGAAGGAGAAAAACACAATACACGAGCTGCTGTAAAGGCAGTCACTCCTCACTGCGCCATGTTGAAGTCAAAACCAAAAACAAAATAACAAATAATGTGACACAACACAAGACACAGAGAGTCATTTAATCTTAAGCACTTTCCGCACCCTCTTTGTTGTATGAAGCAGTTCTTTATGAAAGAGGAGAGGATGAAAATGTCCTTTTCACCAGTGGATCAGGAACGTCATGGTCAAATGTGCATATCTGCTACAAGATAAATGTTGAAAGCAAACACGAAGCTGTAGCATCCATTGCCAAAAAGAAATTGTCTCATATCTCCTGTCCCACGCAAATCCGCTTCAATTCCAAGCCGCGACAGTTCCACTTACTGTACGCATCCAATTCACTGTCATTACACCTGAACTCCCTGTAAGAGGCCATTGGCACATTTGCATTTGTCAATCACGATATGAGGAATCTTGATGACATCAGACAGAAGCAATCGAGCACGCCAGCAGTCTCATCGCTGATGACAAGAACAGTTGGATTGGGTGGAGGGGAGTGTATGAGGGACGTGCAACGTGGCGTTTTCCATCCTGCCAGGAAGCTTTCAGAAAGGTTGAGAAGAGGGAGGGTGGTGATGCAGGAAGGGAGGGACTCACTCACCCACATTTTTCCCCCTGCCAGGCTACTCCTTTGTGTGTGGGGGATGCATGTGTGCATGTGCATGTGTGTGAGTGTGCGTGTGTGTGTGTGTGTGTGTGTGTGTGTGTGTGTGTGTGTGTGTGTGTGTGTGTGTGTGTGCGTGTGTGCGTGCGTGTGTGCGTGTTCATGTGTGTGTGTGTGTGTGTGTGTGTGTGTGTGTGTGTGTGTGTGTGTGTGTGTGTGTGCGTGTGCATGTGTGTGTGTGTATGCGTGCGTGCGTGTGTGTGTATGCGTGCATGTGTGTGTGTGTATGCGTGCGTGCGTGTGTGTGTATGCGTGCATGCGTGTGTGTGTGTGTGTGTGTGTGTGTGTGTGTGTGCGTGTGTGTGTGTGTGTGTGTGTGTGTGCGCAGTGCAGTGCCTCCACTGGGATCACCACCTTATCGTGGTGAGGCACTTTGCGCGTCTCCATGGCCCCAAGAGCTATGTAGGCTGGAGTCTTGTACTCCTGGCAGGGTCACCCAAGCCGAACAGGTCGGAGGGTAGAGGCCAGACCAAGAGTGATCCCAAATCCGCACCCGGGGGTAGGCGAAGGCGGAGTCCAACAGATCAGACCACCGGCAGCCCCCTGCAACCGCACTCACCTGAAGGTCGTCCTGGGTCCTCACTCATGCCACTGGAATACAGTGGGTGCGGCCAAGTATGTGGGGGAAGCAATTGCGCGCCCCGTCCCTCACACTAAATCCACTAGTAGTGCAGGTTTCAGCTTCCACCATATAAGTCCACTGGCGATAGGATAGGACGGGGGCAGGTCATGTCATGGATGTGACTGGAAGCTTCTCGCTTGATTCCTACACAGGGGCGGTACAGGATTGATGGTCGTTGCGGAGATGGGATGGGGCAACATTGTCCTTCGGCAGCATCCTGTGCGTCTGAGCAGCCCTATTCAGGGTCCGCACTGCTCAACCCTTATAGGGGAAGGGTCTAGAAAAGGTAACCTAAACATTGCTTGTTCCACCACACCTGGGTGGCCCACCGCAGCCACCAAGGCATCCCCCCTCTGCGGTCGAAAACGAAATATAATCAAACCCATGACTATGAACCTGGCTTCCTGGAATGTTCGCACCCTCCTCGATGCTCGTGACGGGATGGAGAGACCCCGAAGACGAACTGCCCTCATCGCACATGAGCTCAGGAGGTACAACATCGATATTGGCACACTCAGTGAGACTCGGTTCTCAGGCGAGGATTCACTCACAGAGGTTGGTGAGGGCTACACCTTCTTCTGGAAGGGTCTCCCAGAGAATGAGCGAAGACTCCGTGGAGTTGGCTTTGCTATGAAAAGCAGCTTACTCAATAACATCCCTGAGTCCCCCCGAGGCATCAGTGAACGGCTTATGACCTGGCGTATTCCCCTGGTAAAAGGTTGCTTCGCAACTTTAATCATTACCTGTGCTCCCACCTTGGATGCTGACGATAACACCAAAGATGCCTTCTACGAGTCCCTGGATGCAACCATATCTAAAATCCCTGCCTCTGATAAACTTGTTCTGATGGGTGACTTCAATGCCCGAGTAGGTACTGATGCCAGGCTCTGGAAACAAGTAATCAGAAGGCACGGGACGGGGAAAATAAACAGCAATGGCCTCCGACTCCTCACGATGTGCTCTGAGCATCAGCTGATTGTAACCAACACCATGTTTCAGCTGAAAAAGAAATACATCACATCATGGATGCACCCCAGGTCCAAACATTGGCACCTACTGGACTACATCATCACAAGGCAACGAGACACAGTTAACCGTGACATTCTCTGGACCATACTGCAGAAATTTGGCGTCCCCTCCAAATTTCTCGGCATCCTTAAACAGTTCCACAGCGGCATGCGAGCAACTGTACTTTTTGGTGGCCAGCAATCTTCCCCTTTCCCTGTGGAAGTCGGGGTGAAGCAGGGCTGTGTACTTGCCCCTGCTATATTCAACCTGTTCCTGATGGCAGCTACGCTCCTCTTCCATAAGTCCATCCAGGAAGGTGGCGGCGTACAAATCCAATTCCGCCTGGATGGTAGCCTGTTTAACATCAGACGCCTACAGGCCAAGACCAAGACCCTGATCAGCGGCATCCACGAGTTACAGTATGGCCCACCGTCAACTTCACCTGCACCAACTCTCACTGTGGCCTTACCCTCCCTGCCCCCTCTCACGACCAGCTTTCCACAACCAACATCTGCCCTCCCAACCGTTGCCACACCCTCAGCCGCCACTCTGCCTCCTGGTTCCTGCCTGTCTGTCACAACTGCGCAGGTGAGGAACCAACTGAGGAGGATGCAGGTGAGGAAGGCAGCAGGTCCGGATGATATCAGTTCCCGACTCCTCAAGACCTGCTCCGACCAGCTGTGTGTCATTGTCCAGCACTTGTTCAACCTGAGCCTGAAGCTGGGCAGAGTTCCACAGCTGTGGAAAACGTCATGCCTGGTCCCAGTGCCCAAGATTGCCAACCCCAAAGAGCTCAACAGCTACAGACCGGTGGCGCTGACGTCTCACCTGATGAAGACGCTGGAGAGACTTGTCCTCGCCCACCTGCGACCGCTGGCAAGCTCATCGCTGGACCCGCTACAGTTTGCCTACCAGCCCAGCATCGGTGTGGAGGATGCCATCATCTACCTCCTCCATACGGCGTTGCTGCACCTGGAGAATGCTGGGAGCACGGTGAGGATCACATTCTTCGATTTCTCCAGTGCCTTCAACACCATCCAGCCAAGTCTACTGGGGGACAAGCTGCAGCATGCCGGAGTCGACCATCACCTCACATCCTGGATTACAGATTACCTCACAAACAGGCCACAGTACGTGAGAGTAAAGAACTGTGAGTCGGGCAGGCTTCTCTGCAGCACCGGAGCGCCGCAGGGAACAGTCCTGGCTCCATTCCTCTTCACCCTCTACACCTCGGACTTCAATTACAACACCCCAACCTGCCACCTTCAGAAGTTCTCTGACGACTCAGCTATTGTCGGCCTCATTACAGAGGGAGACGATAGGGAGTACAGGGGACTGACAACGGACTTTGTGGACTGGTGCCAGCAGAATCACCTCCAGATCAACACCGGGAAAACCAAGGAGCTGGTGGTGGACTTCTGCAGGAAATAATCCTCACCTGCACCATTGAACATCCAGGGTTCGGACATTGAGAAGGTGACCTCCTACAAGTACCTGGGTGTTACTCTCAACAATAAACTGGACTGGACAACAAACACGGATGCCCTAATCAAAAAGGGACAGAGTCGCCTCTTCCTCCTCAGGAAACTGAGGTCTTTTGGAGTTCAGGGGTCACTCCTAAAGACTTTCTATGACTCTGTGGTGGCATCAGCCATCCACTATGGCATTGTCTGCTGGTCAGGCAGCATCACCACCCGGGACAGAAAAAGACTGGAGCGCTTTGTCAAGCGGGCCAGTTCTGTCGTGGGCTGCTCGCTGGACTCTCTAGAGGAGGTGGGCAACAGACGGACGCTAGCTAAACTAAAAGCTATGACGGACAGCCCCTCCCACCCCCTCCTGCCCATCCTGACAGCTCTGGGTAGCTCCTTTAGCCAGAGACTATTACACCCGCGCTGCAAGAAGGAGAGGTACCGCCGCTCGTTCCTACCGACTGCTGTCAGGCTTCACAATTCCCAATGATCACATGTGAAAAAAAAAAACTGGACACTTGTAAATATGGGTTGTTGCAATATATCTAAATGCATTTCTTGATTCTGCACTATGTACAGTCTTGTTTATAGAACGGTTTTTGCACATCTACATTTGCACAGTATACAGTTGACATTTTTATTTTGTTATGCTTAGAATATCTTGTTTTCTATCCTTTCACTCCCACCCCAACCCCATCCCTCTTCAATTGCTGCTGTGGACTGCAAATGTCCCCATTGCGGGACGAATAAAGGTATTCTGATTCTGATTCTGATTCTGATATGCAGATGATTGTGCTCTCTGGCCCACAGCCCAGCTGCCATGCAACATGCCCTTGATACCATGTCCTCCATCTACCGATCACTCGGTCTTGTGATCAATGTAACCAAAACGGAGGTCATGGCAAAAGAGAGTTCTCCACCCCCAGTGTTCACCCTCAGTGGCACACTCCTCAAGGTTGTCCAACAATTCAGCTACCTCGGCAGCATTCTAACACCCTCCTGTCTAATTGATGATGACGTCCAGGCCCGCATCAATCAAGCCTCCAAAGCTTTTGGCAGATTGGGTACTCGTGTGTTTGAAAACAACCACTTAAGAACTCCAATAAAAGTCGCAGTCTACCAAGCAGTGTGTGTGTCCACGCTGATATATGGCGCAGAAGCCTGGACCATCTATCGACGCCATGTGAGACGCCTTGATGCATTCCACATCACGTGCCTCCAACGCATCCTTGGCATCACCTGCAGGATCGTGTCCCACACACCGACATCCTTCAACGCACTGCCTCCACCAGTATCGAGGCTATACTGGCAGAGGCAACTCCGGTGGGTTGGACATGCCATCCGGATGCCTAGCTGCCGCTTGCCTCGACAGGTGCTTTATGGACAACTCTTGTCAGCAAATAGGAATCCTGGTGGTCCTAAGCTGCGATACAAAGACCAGCTTAAACAGACTCTAAAGAAATGCAACATCAAGACCAGCGATCTGGAGTCTGCTGCAGCTAACAGGCCACTCTGGCGTTCCTTATGCCACGAAGGGGTGACACAACTTGAAGACAATCGCACGCAGAGGAGCATCGTGCGGCACCAGCAAAGACACCTTTGTGCTTCTCCAGTACCGCTCCGGCAGCCCGGTCCGGGCCTCACATGTACTGAATGTGGCAGGATTTGAATCGGGCTTCATAGTCACCTACAGTGGCATCGCCGCCAGCGACAATAACCACTGTCCAATACCCCACATAAGAATGGAAGCTATGTCATCTTCGACTTCGATGGACTGCCAAGTGTGTGTGCATGTGTGTGCGTGTGCATGTGTGCGTGTGCATGTGTGTGTGTGCGTGTGTGTGTGCACGCATGTGTGTGTGCGTGTGCGTGTGCGTGTGTGTGTGTGTGTGTGTGTGTGTTATATATATAATAGTAGTAATAATAATAATAATAATAATAATACATAACATTTTAAGCGCCTTTCAAAGCTCTCAAGGACACTTTACATCCCCCAAACGATTGTTCTTCAAGGGTCAGTTACTCCTGATGGCAATAAAGTCTCTTGAATACTTTGAAGGTAGAAACGCACGAAAGTCGACCCCCCCCCCCTGCAGGCATGTGTCCGTACTTTGATGTAAAGTGATTTCAATGTTGAAGTCAAATATTTCTCATGTTTTCCAAACATGTTAGAATATGCTGCACACACGGTGATATGATTCGATTTGTGGGAGTGAAAGAGTGGGTGGATGCGAATGAAATCTTACAGACAAAATTAAACGTGCACCGTCGACATGTTCCGATCAGATTAACAGCGTCTGGATACTTTGAGAGCGTTACCGTGACGACAGCATACTTTCACTTGTGTGCGCCTGTGCACGCATGCGATGAAGACAAACAAGTTCCTTGGGAAAACAAGCTGCTGGCCTCTTTTGATGTTTTTCAGAGGACATTTAAAGTTCATTGCTTCTGACTTGACTTCTGCTGTGACCTCTGACCCGAGTTCAACTCCAGCCAAACGTTTTGTCGCCACCTGCTGTGAGACGAGGGAAAGAAGCGCACCAACAGATTTCCCTTGATGACCTGGTGATGGTCTGCTATCATTTTGACGATGTCCTATTGACTTTCTGAGCTGCACTATTGATGATGTCCTGAGAATTGCTCTTCAGTGGACACTTGTAGGGACTGGTGGACATTGTTAGCTCTTCAGAGTGTGACAAATTTCAGAGTGAAGACACAAGGAGTTCCCTGGCAGCCTCTGCGGTTGGTCTCTTATGGATTTCTCCAGTAGAAATTGTTTCTCAGATAAGAATGACAAATATGTGAATGAGCAAATGAGTTATCAGGAGAAATTTTGTTAATCAATCAATCAATCAATCAATCAAATGTCAAGGTTGGAAATAGAGAGATGGAGGAAGTTGCTTTCATCCTAGCATTCAAAAATAATTTATGAAGCAGACGACTGATTCAGGATGCACTCTGCCTCTCACCCAAAATCATCAAGATAGGCTGCAGAACATCCACAAACCTGTTAAGAGGAGAAACCTAACAGAATGGATGAAAGAGAGGAAGCTTCTACGAAGGAGCTAGGCGGTCTGACAAAATTGTATCAGCAGCATACTTATGATATGGTTTAGTTTTCAGCATTTTTGGCCACGACATTCATCAAGCAGACTGCTGAGCGGTTAACTGTCGCGGCTGGGAATTGAAGCGGATTTACGTGGGCCGGGAGATGTGAGACACTCTCTTTTCGTCAATGGATGCTTCAGCTTCAAGTTTGTTTTCAACCTTTAACTTGTAGCAGACATGCACATTTGACCATGAGGTCCCTGATCCACTGGTGAAAAAGACGCTTCGATCCTCTCCTCTTTTATCTAGAACTGCTTCATAGTACAAAGAGGGTGCAGAAAGTGCTTGAGAATGAATGACCGTGTCTTTGTGTTATCATATTACTTATTTCGGGGTTTTTTGTTGTTGTTGTTTTGACTTCAAGATGGCGCCGCCAGGGTGGCGGCTTTTACAGTAGGTCCTGTACTTTTTTTCTACTACTTCCTTTCCTTTCTTCTTACTCTCATCACTTTGCTGCTGTGAAATCTAAATGTCTCCACTGCTAGACTAATAAAGACCAATCCAATCCAATACTGTTTGTATTCAACACCATTTTTTATTTACACGGACCTTCATCCTTTGCCGGTCTTCTGTGCTTTGCTCCTTTGGTGGACACTTGTAACCAGGAGTCATCTTTTTGTCTTCAGGTGAGTGTGGGAAATAGTCAAAAGAAAGGTTTTCATTGTCCTCATTATATTTTGGACATAAAGTTCAGTTAACACTTTCTAAATTGTATTTCAAATGTATAGATTAGTGAAGAAAATGTGATATTTTTAAGAATAGTAACAAACTGAAGGAGCAAGCCACAAAAGGTTGTTGACTAACTTATTTATTGGATGATGAGAGCTTTATTTGCTCTTTTTGTATAAAAATAAAAATGGCAAGTCGAAAAATGATGTACAAATGAAATCTGACATGCTCGATGTGATGCTCAGTGCTCGTCAATAAACTTTGGACCTGTGGGAAGAAAACATGAAGGAACATTTTAGTGGGATTACATAAACCGATGCGCCTTTTTTGATGGTGTGAAGGGGAGGGGAAGTTACAACGGATGAGGGTACATGTAGCTCACCTGGCGAAGGCGGACAAGGCCAGGATGGTGAGCAGGAACTGAAGACCATAGAAGCCAAGCAGCACCAAGCCTAGCAGGAACTCTAGACGCAGCACCAGACTTTGTAGAAACAGGAAGTAGGCAGACAGCGTGACGCACGGCAGAAGCAGGAACAGAGACACTGCTGTGGTCACCGCGTGCTCACACAAGTTGCCCTTCCACCCTGACACGTATACAACATGGTTGTCAACAATACTTTTCTTACCCGAAATTGCAACCCTGTTACTTCGAATGTCATTTAAAAAAATCTAAAGGTCACCACTTACCGTAGAAGATACGCAGGACCTCCAGACCAAGGAAGACAAACAGCAACACCACGTCCAGAATCAAATTACTCGTTGGATAGGGCAGTAAAACCCCTGCCGAGAAGAAGCAGAAAATTTTCAGGAAACGTCTCAACACTCAATATAGTTGGAAGTTTATAGTCGAATTACCTTTATAGACGAACATGAGGATGCTGGCAACGAAAAAGGCGGCAAAGTACCAGCAGTTGAGGTAGAGGAGCACCTGCAGGGGGGTCGATGACAGCTGAGGGTGCATGTCAAGGCCATGCGCACAAGGTAAAGCATTCACCCAAGTAAAATGAAATCACGTGAAGGATACGATTGGCTGGTTACCTGAAGCACAAACAAATGACATTACAGTCAAAAACAGTTGAATGTCAGAAGATTATGAAACTCACAATAGTAATAGTAATCTCCCAATGGTTTGTTGCTCGACCAAAGTAGAATTTTCAGTATAATTGAACACAGATATCTGTACTTTAAAATGTTGTCTTGTGTCAGCATAAAAAAGTACATATTCACTTCTATCATTAAAATTCCCTACAACTGATTGACATCTATGTGTGTATAAGTTTTCGTGTGCTAATTAAGTATTGTTGTTTTGATAACATATATGTTAACATGTTCTTCTGTGTGCATATTTTTCATCATACCGGGTTATCAGAGCTTTTTTCATACATGTAACTGACCCATGTTTACTTTTTTATTGTCACCAAGCACATCAAGACGTTCAATTTGCGAAGGGTTGAATCCGAATCTTGGCTTTGGTCGAAAATTTACCTGCTCAAAAATGACGTGAAGAGATCTGAATATGCTTGATAACGGGACCATACTGACAGAAACTTTTAACATTTGGTAGTTAGTGTCTACAAAAGTTTACAATCGACGATCAGTGTTTCGCTTTTTTCCCCAAATATTTTCACTATAACTACTACATCACCTACTCCTACCCGGTGATGTTCGAACGTATCACATTAAAATGCATTCAAGCTTATGCCACTGTTGCACTAAAAATTAACTGAGGGAACGTAACTGTGACTCACAAAATATATACATAATTGCCGAGTTACTTGTGAATGGAAATAAATGTAGTTATGTTCAGCAACTAAGCGACTTACCCGTGGCCATTTTGGTTACCGTGGAAACAGCTTTGGGGAAGCGACACTTCTTCGCTTGTCAACCAACTCAATGGCTGTTATTTTGCTGCCCCCTATTGTAAAAGAAGAGCACTACTCGGCTTTTTAAATTCCGAACTTTTCAACGTAGTGTTTTCTTTTTTTATCCGAGCGTTAATATTATTTACTATCAGCGTCAGGTATTTATTTTTTATTGTTTCAACGATTATTTTTTAAGTTAAAAAAATCTCGAAAGTGCTGATTGGTCAGAATGTAGTTCTTGGCTAACGTGGCATTACTGCCACTGCGCAGCTGCAGTAAAGCGTTCTTTCCTGACAGTAAAATGGCGGCTGTCAGGATGTGGTCGGCGATGTTGTCGTTTTTCCTTCTCAACATTTTTTACGGCCTTGTCACAACCTTATACTTCCATATCGGAGAAACGGAAAAGAAATGTTTTGTAGAAGAAATCCCTGATGAGACGATGATCATCGGTGAGCCCCGAGGCGTTGGGGAATTGGATTTGCTAATGCTAAATGCTAACTCGCAAACTTTTAAGATTCAAATTCCCTTCAAGTTGCATTGGACCCTTTGAATCTGACTCTGGCTTGGAACTGTTGGACACAACGTGTATTAAAGCAAATAGTATTTGACTGGTGCCGCTTTATTTTGTGTGTTTTTGACAATGAAGAGAAAGGACATTTTATATTGACACGAATCTACACTGCTGTGTTTGCAGGAAACTATCGGACTCAGGTGTACGACAAACATAAAGAGGAATTTCTGCCGGCCACTCAGGGTCTGGGCATGTTTGTGGAAGTCAAAGACCCAGATGAAAAGGTTTGTTATTCTACATAAAAATAGAGCCCAACATATGTGATTTGTTTTCCGGCTTATGCTGATAGTGCTTCAATATTCGAGTTCAAAATAAAAACCGAAGACTCTTCCAGACTTGCCAGAAATGTTCTTTTCTAATGCATGTTCAAACATTTTCCGGACATAAATGGCGTGTGCATGTGTCATTCCTATTTGCAGATGATCCTGTCTCGACAGTACGGGTCCGAGGGAAGGTTCACCTTCACATCTCACACCCCCGGAGAACATCAGATCTGCCTGCACTCCAACTCGTCAAAGTTCTCCCTCTTCGCCGGAGGCATGCTGGTGAATATACGCCGCATAACGCGACTGCACTTGGGGCACCATTTTCCTTGACCAGCTCTTGCTCTCAGAGGGTCCACCTGGACATCCAGGTGGGCGAGCACGCCAACAACTATGCTGAGATTGCCGCCAAAGACAAGCTGTCGGAGCTGCAAGTGCGAGTAAGGCAGCTGGTGGAGCAGGTGGACCAGATCCAAAAGGAGCAGAACTACCAGAGGGTCAGTAGGGGATGAGAAATCATATTTATGAATATTGCAATGTATCCACAACATTTTGTTGAGCTAAAACACATAATAAACGCCTCCTCAAAACGCCACACTGATGCTATTACAATTAAGATCCTTTTAATGTCCATAAAGCAATAGTGAGGAATACACAAGTACGAAAAAGTAAAAGAAGGCAATTTTGGATCATTTCTATGTCAATTTCTGATGGGGAGTGATGTTCACATTTGACCCCAACTGTCTCCGTATCTCCTGCAGTACCGGGAGGAGCGCTTCCGCCAGACCAGCGAAAGCACCAACCAGCGTGTCCTATGGTGGTCCATCGTGCAAACCCTCATCTTGGTGGCCATCGGCATCTGGCAGATGAGACACCTCAAAAGCTTCTTTGAAGCCAAGAAGCTGGTCTAAACACTCACTTGCGCACACGTGTATACGCGTGTGTTCCGAGTCTATCAAGCGATGCAGTATGGAGCGGAAATGCAATGGACAAAAGTTACTTGAGACCATTACAAATATTTATGATTTCCATTTGGATGGAAATATTTGGATCATCCAGTGAAATGTGAAGCAGACACATTGCGTCCTGTTTTGATGGTTGGTTATTTCAAAAGTCGCCAATAACGACATACATTGACAAGTATACATACATATACATCATGACAAGTCACGAGTGTGTGTATGAGAGAGATGCCGTCATGTGATCACCGCACGTAACGTGTCCATTTCAATGAAGTGTTTTGAATCCTACTCCCGAAAATCTGATTTGTTGTTAACCTGATTTTTTTGGACAGCTGAAAAGTGAAAACGAACAAGTTACTGCATCCAGTGTTAAT
This sequence comes from Hippocampus bargibanti, assembly GCF_051943395.1. NCBI lineage: Eukaryota > Metazoa > Chordata > Actinopteri > Syngnathiformes > Syngnathidae > Hippocampus > Hippocampus bargibanti. Next base: position 20,496,087 of record NC_142735.1, read on the forward strand.
GTTCACTTTTTTTCTAATTTCAATTGCTCTATGCAGGAGGTTGAATTCATCACTTGTGTGACACTCTCGTTTTTTTTTCCTTTCTATGAGTCAATATTTGATTTAAGAAAATACTGACAAGCGTTTTTGTTGTTTTGAAAAAAAGGGACTGGATATTTTTTCAATACAACATTTGTGTTAAAGGTTGCGCCCAATGTGTTCTTTAATAGAAAACACATTTTAATGCATTTATTTTCATTGCAATTTGATACTAAATGTAATAGTTTAAAAGAGTGAAATAAAATAATTTCTCCCTTGATATTTTCCCTTTATATTCCAGAAACATAATGTGACTTCCATCTGAGATAATTTACAATTACTTCACTGATATTAAGGCTCATTTAGAAAAAAAAGTCGCTTTGCCTATGTTAAGAAACTTAGATTGTATCCTCAGTTTGTATCATGCTGTAATACTGAGCTAATCTGGCAACCCAGCCACTACACGACATCACGTGACTTGACAGCGATAAAGCCAGTTTATGTATGTTTGACTTCTCGTACGACGATGAGCGCAGCGGCTGCTCTATGTGCTCCGGCAAATAAATATCCTACTTTTATGATCTAAACAAGAGGACCATCTCGACTCTTTATTCTGCCAAATCTTAACAGCCTATTTGAATGGTAGTCATTATATGGTATTTGAAGAGATACGTATTTTATTGAATGCTTACTTGGCGTCCAGTGTTCGAGCCGCCCTCGAAACCGTATTTTGTTCGTGATAGTCTTGTGAAGTTACGTTTTCCGAAATGGTAGGAATTATTGCGTGCTTTGTTTCCACCCGACCAGTAAGTGAAGTTGAACCCAATCACGTTCAGCTCTAAATGGGGGTTTTCTCTTTTCTTTCTGCGATTAAATTGGAGAATACATATCGATCACTTATTTAAGTTGGCGTTGTGTCCGTTTGAAATGCGCTCGTCACATGTCAGGACCGCGTCTACCAATTCACACTCGGAACATGTTAGCTTAGCTTGGTGCAGGTGAGCTATATGCTATTGCTACATGCTACGTGTCCAGACATTGGGCAAGATGCCGACGACGTTGACACAAACGACTCTTGGTCGGAAGACAAATGCCGATCGCTGGACGAGTTAAAATAAAGTCCGATTAAACGAGAACGATTGCTGGCATGGACGACATTAAGGACTTTCGCTGGGGTTTAAATTGTGTTTTGAAAAAGTGAACGATTGAAGAAGCACGATGACGTTCTCATCGAGGAGGAAACCTGTTCTCTACTTTAAGGAGGAGAGAAGGTAATTTAGATGTCAAACCAACTTCATATTAACCAGGAATCATATTTTGTATTGTGATTATTTTGACATTATTACAAATTTTGGGTCTAAATTCTTTCAAGAATTGTCTCCTCAAAAGTTGTCGAGCAGGAAGAGGAGTAAGTCAAACATTGAGTGTTTGTTTCATGCACAGTCACCGACCTGCACTAAAAATGTAATCTATAAATATAAAATGACTCAACAAGATGAAAAAACAATCAGAATCTATGCATTACTACAAAATCTGATTATTTAATTGAATGATTTTGGAAATCCTGCTTTACACCACAATACAAAAAGAGATCTAACAGTGTTGAGTGTGCGTGTGCAAATGTGTGTGTGAGGCAAATATATGATTAGGGAAATTTCATTGATTGATGTCACCTGCGAGCTGATCATGTAATACCCGGAAATTGTAAGGCCTTTTTAAGAGCATGCGCAGAATAAAATGTTTGTCGAGTTCCCAGACCAATGATGTGCATCATTATTCTCTTGCAATGACGTGCAGTCAGGGGAGGCACGGCCTCACCTGTCATCATGGAAATATCAAATGAAAAAAATACATTAAACAGTTATATTTATTTAGTGATTTCTACTTTAAAGTTCTTTTCCATTTAACTTCACCGTTGAATTGTTTTTTCAAAATCGCTGAATTTTTACATTTACCATTCAAATACTGAGTAGAGACGAGTGGGGAGGCACCAGCCGGCTGAGCCTCACCATGGATTGCGCAATCACTATGCTAACTGTGCTGGCTTGCTCTGTAGTGAGACCGCATTGCTCTCCCTCTGCATATCGCTATTAAAGTGTTCAAACACTTTTGGTATATGAGCTAAATTTCTACAGTTTAGCTGGTGTATATAATGTAGAGTCACTTTACATTGTAAACATGTACTACAGTGTTTATTTTATTTTATTTTTAATCAAAACTGTGTGCATTGGTGAGGCACACAATTCTCCTACCTCATGACAGGACGCGCTGATTACAGATTTTTCTTGCGCCTCCTTGGCTGCAGAATAATAGAATTAGTGAGAGCAAGCTACAGTAAACAGTTAGCAAGTTAAGTGCAACCATCCAGTCATTTTTTCGTGTTGCTTGGCCTTATTTTCAGAATGGACGATTACATATCTAAATTGAAAGAAATAGAGACTTTTAAAACTGTTGCATCAATAACTTTCAGTTATTGATGATTACGTGACTGGGGGATCTTTAATACAGTATGGCATGTACAGTAATTTTCAAAATCATCACGCTTCAGCAGACAAAACAATAAACATTGTTGCAAAAAACGATTGCAGCAACTCATGTATGTTGTTTTTCTACTTTCATTTCTTGCATCACTTTGCTGCTGTGAAATGTAAATTTCTCCACTGTGAGACTAATAAAGGCAAATCCAATCCAATACAGTACAGTGTACATGTACATAACACTGCAACAGGGAAACTGCAACGCTTACATCTTATTATGCAATTCTTCAAAATCTTCAATCTTGTTCTGCTTGCCATTTTCACCTTTTAACACAAACGATTCGATCTTGTTTAACATTTCTAAAAAACTTGATGCATTTTCTCTGGATTCTAAGTAAGATTGTGTCTTTGTTGGTTCTTCATCCTCGTCATCCTCGTCATTGTGGGAATCTTCTGGGGCATACTTGGCTTTAATTTCGTGTTGGATTCTCCTCAACAGCCATGATTGCCTTGTATTTCCTTCCGAGGTCACAATTCTTTCATTTTGCTATGGTTGAAGACGGTAGCAAAATGGCGTCTGCTCCACTGCAAGACACGGGAGGTTGTCACGTGACCAAGTCAACCAACGGCGCGACCGATACAGATTTCGATAATGGTGGTACTGTATAGAAACCCCTAAGCAAATATCGATTGACCTTAAACTGCTTTTGTATCGATATAAATATAGCAAAATGGCCGGCGGGAGATGAAAAAGAGCACCGTAATCTTCTTTTCCTTTCGGCTTTTCCCTTCAAGGGGTCGCCACAGCAAATCAGTTTCCTCATTTTCAAAGCGAATGTCACAAAATGGAATACCATTTCGGTGCATCACATGTAACTACGGGATTGTACATTTGTGACGGGTGTCACCACAGTGACTGTCTTTATCTCCACGATGCTGCCGTATTAATGAAGACGAGACGCGTGGATGTGTCTTTTTATTTCTTTTATTTCTGCAACCCAGTATGGCAGAAGGGATGGGTGAAGTCGCATGGGTTTCGTCTTGTGATTAACCTGAATCTCCTCGAGATTGTTCTCAAATGCAAAACATTGTAGATAACAAAACAGAATTAACGTGTGATCGTATAGTGGTTATTTACAGAAAAAGAGAATACAACACAAGTTCACTGTTATTTACAAGATGTCCCTGAACGCATCATGGGCGGAGACTCGGCAGAACACGCTGTGTGCTTGTAATGGCTGGCGCACAGTTCAACCCGCCACGGACACTCACGGGCAAATGAAACATGACACAAGAAACTAAATATTGTTCAATAAAAACGAAATGAAACAATTATTACCTGAAACACAGTATGGCAGAAGGGATGGGTGAAGTCGCATGGGTTTCGTCTTGTGATTAACTGCGCAATAGAAAAGCACATGTGCTCCAAAGTTCCACTCGACAAAACGTGAAGTAAATAATGACACAAAAAGTAATCTGGACTCGAAATGAATAAGGGAACTAATTAGATAACACTAGACAGTACAAAAGGGGAAACAAAATAAGATATTGTCATGAAAATGCGCGTTAATCAAGACTAACAGAAAATTGCGACTCACCCTGAATCTCCTCGAGATTGTTCTGGAAACTATGGGCGGGACATAGTGCCACACTGTGCGCCGTTGCGTCACTTCCTTCATAATTTAATAATCTAAGCGCACAACTCTGTTACACATTGAACAATTGTGAAGTGAAGTGAATGCCAAAGTCATAATGCAGTTTTTGCGTTTTTTTTTTGTCCAGGTTAAGGTGGGTCCATTGTTCAGTCTACAAGTTCTTCGGCATTTGTTTGCTGCTGCTGCTCGCGTCTCTGCTGTGGCTCCAGCTCAGCTGTTCGTCAGATATGGCCGCTGCCGCCTCCTTCCATCGGGACGGCAGCCCCCTACAGCAATTGCCCCCAGCGTGCCGATCCGAGAGCAGCCCGCGAGATGAGAAGTCGTGGGGTCCGCACAAGCTGGCGCTGCTGGTGCCCTTCAGGGAGCGCTTTGAGGAGCTGCTGGTTTTTGTGCCTTTCATGCACTCTTTCCTCAACAAGAAGAAGATTGCACACCAGATTCTCATCATTAACCAAGTGGACCATTACAGGTAAGAACATGAAGTAAAATAATAAACATGAGTCATAAAACGCAGACAGTCGGGCAAATCTACCCACTTTTCCCCTCATACGCTTTATTGTTTAAAGCAGTTTGAGAGAATCAAAATGCCCTTTCTTCAGTAGTTTACAGACGTCATGCTCAAAATGTGCGCTCTTTTGCTACAAGCTAAATTTCAAAGTCATCAAGGAGCTATAGCATTCATTGACAAAATGGGACAAACAGTGCCAGGGATTTCAATGTTGTGTGGAAAAATTCAGGAAGTCATTTTTGGAGTGCATACAAAAGCATAATATATGCGAGGCGACAAATTGTTGATTTAAACAAAATCTTTAACCAAACTGTATAATAACCAACACAAGTCTGATAGCATGATGCTAATATGTAATGGGGAATCGTTGCAGTCGTTCAAAACCTTAAAGGACAACCGACGTCACTTTTTTGTTTCTTAACTGACATCAGAAAAACGTTTTATAGCATCTAAAATACCCAAAACACGCAGTATGATATTTTTATTGAAATGCAAAACACCAATACAAATGAGTGTCCAAAATCTGAAAAGAATTGAGCTGCGAATTGGTCATTTTCAGAAAGTCCCGCCCCCAGTTCGTGACGTCACGCCAAGACGTCTTGCATTGCTGAAAAATCAAAACAATGGCTTCAGATTCAGAGAATATGCTTTCCTGTAACACATACAGTTCTGAATAAGTAGTTCTGAAGAGGAAAGCATACAAGTTTGCAATCGATTAAAGATTTTTTTCCGTGTCATTTTGAGACAAACGGGCGGGGGGAAATATCGCACCCAAAAATGGCGACCAGCTCTTGTGAGGAATGAATCAATCTGTTTCCACAAGCTGATAAATTCCTTCCATGGAGCTTGGACGCCCTCTTCTGGCGGCTTTTGGGTGCAACATCAAGGTTTTGAGACAGACAGTACAGCAAAATACATTGACGTGATGAAAGACTGCTACAATGTGTCTTTTAGTCAGTCGGGGGGGGGGGGGTCTTTTCATGACGTCACGTACGGACTCATCACCAACTCAAAAACAAGACTTCCTGAATATTCAGCGCGAGTCTTAAAACGTAAAATATAGCTATATGCGGTGGAATCTCTGTAAAAAACGCTCAGTAGAAGTCATTTGAAGCCATTTTACAAATTATGGACACAACTTGTCCGGAGACGTCGGTTGTCCTTTAAAAGTACACAAAGAGTGCTTACAATGGTCGTAATGTCTCAAACGTAGACATCACGGGTTAGTAGGAGTCACTAACTGCGGCGTTTGGGACGGCTGGCAGGTTCAACCGGGCGTCGCTAATCAACGTGGGCTACGTGGAGAGCGCCAACGACACGGACTACCTTGCCATGCACGACGTGGACTTGCTCCCCCTTAACGAAGCACTGGACTACGGCTTCCCCACCGACGGACCCTTCCATGTCGCCTCGCCTGACTTGCACCCCCGCTACCATTACAAGACCTACGTGGGCGGCATCCTGCTGCTTACCAAGAAGCACTACCACATGGTAACCGCCCACTTTGCATGTTCAATACGATCACATAAACAATTGCCGTGGTCAATGACACATTTTTGCATGACAAATTACATTTAGATAAGTAATGTTATGTTTTAATTGTGATCAGTTTGAATAGTGTGTTTGTGTGCACAGTGTAATGGGATGTCCAATCGTTTCTGGGGGTGGGGCCGCGAGGACGACGAGTTTTACAGCAGGCTGCGAAAAGCAGGCTTGCAGGTAAGCGGCGCGTCTCTTCAAAATGAAAGGCCAACCGAGGTTTCTCCACATCCAAGTTATGGCGCCAATTTGCAGCTGTTCCGGCCAAGCGGCATCACCACGGGATACAAGACCTTCTTGCACGTGCATGACCCGGCCTGGCGCAAGCGGGACCAGAAGCGGCGAGCAGCCCAGAAGCAGGTTCGCCATGAGAGAATGGCACTTTTTTTTGCTTTTTGCATTCAAATAAAACGGTTGTCAAAGCTCTTTTTTTCCGAAATTTGGTCAGTTGAAGTAATTTTTGTTACCATTGTATAATTATGGAATAAAAATGTAATTAATCATTTTAGAACATTTTTTAATCTATCTAATTTGGTCAATTCGACGTCAACAATAAATTTTTTATCAGATCTTCATCATCTCTTTCTAGAATCCGAGTTGATGAAAAATGTATTTCAAAGCAAGTTATGGCCTTCTGTCATGACTGCAGCCTCAGCAATATCCCATCCACTGCCTTTTTGAAGAATGTAAAAAAAACAAGTCAAAATGTTATTTATGAATAACGGCACAGTGAATGTGATTCTTTTTATTTATTTAAATTACCTAATCCCCGAGTGGTGAATTTAACTATTTGCCATAAACCCACTTGGAAGCTAAATTTGAACTTCATGTCACTAAGCGACCGAAATAGAAAATCCGGGTGCGCCCTTTCAGTTTTTTTTTTTCGACAGGAGCAGTTCAAAGTAGATCCTGAAGGGGGCCTCAGCAACCTGCGTTACCACGTGGACTCCCGCCAGGAGTTAACGATAGGGGGCGCCCCTTGCACCGTCATCAACACCAGGCTGGATTGCGACCAAAACCAGACCCCCTGGTGCCTCCTCGCGTAGGACACGCAAGCAAACACGCACGCGGGTTGGCACACAAGCATTTTATTTCGAAAAGTTACTGAACAGACGAACGAGCTGAGGCACAATTTGACAGTGTTGGGAATGCCCCCCCTCACGTGCCATGAAATCAAGAGATGTGGCCATTTTATTTGTGATCTGGTTGGAAATAGGCATTCACCTAATTCAGGTTTACTGACCTTTTATTGTTTAACAAAAAAAGAATGTTTTCCCTAAATATGTGTGTGTGTGCGCGCGTGTGTGAGTGTAAAAATTAAAATTCAAAACCAACACTAAATCTAACAGCGGAGCAACAACTTATTTTGTGGCTTTTTTCACAGAAATTTTACTACTTTTTGGTACCTGGGTCTACAAAACAATTACGTATTAAGGCCTCACCTTGACTTATAGGGCAGTAGGACACCCGGTCCCAGCACAGCCAGCCTCTAGCGGTGAATGAGTTGCAATGTAAAAATATTTTATTATTATTAGTTTAATTATACTACATATGTTTTTTTTAATGCCGAGGACAGTCAGAGTGAGTCCCATCTCTTGTCGTGTGGAAAAAAAGCACAACGTACCGTTGTAGCTTTTACATACGACAAATTAGGTTAGCTCATTTTCTAAACTGATTCGTTTACCCAAGACACAAACATTTTTCCTTAGATCCCTTTGTAGCTATTAGAATGTTTAGATGAATGATTGCTGAATCACTCGCTCATTCCCGAGTATTTTTTTAGGTATGCTATTGACAAAAAAGTTGACGGTCTGGGTCGCGATAACATTGCTTTGAATGGAGTGTATAAGGAGCAACCAGCAGGTGGCACCGTTGCGCCCCAAAATTGCAGCGCCTCAATTGAACAAGATTCTCGAGTCTCTTCGATGTATATGGGCGGCGGGGGTCGCATTTTTCTTTTATTAGTTTCATTTTCATTTGTCACAATATAATTATTGGCAACCTAAAACTAAAACAAATGTAAAGTATTGAAGTATGAGTGAAATAAAAAAAAATAGAAAGGGGTTTACATTGACCGTTTTATTGTATTCATTTATACATTCAATTTACTCTTTTGTATCTCAATGACTTTTGGTGGAAGATGACGCACTGAACTGGTCACCAATCAGTCACGGGACACATGCGAGAGAAAAACCCATTCACACAAACATGCACCATCACTGAGTCTGGCTTGTCAGTTTCTATTTATGTATCTCATTGAATAACTGCCTTATATATTATTTGCTTTAGTATCAAATATATATTATAATAACAGATAAAAAAATAAACGGACATTATTGAAGTATTTGTGAAATAATAGGTCAATTCAAGGTGATATAATTTTAATGTAAAACATATTTAAATATAATTATTTCAATATAATGATGATTCCTTAATTTACTTACATTTTGCACCAAAAAATAAAATAATGTAACCTTTTTTTTTAATTTATCCTAACTAATTAGTCAAATTGGGACAATATTTGTACAATTTATATTGCTCATTTTAAAATGTGTGTTAAATAATTGGTTATTTAATTAAAACGGTTTGATTAGTGGAAAAACATGTTTCTGCATTAACATGTTTCATATTCATTGAACTGTTTTTTGTGTTCAATTAAAATATACCTCAACATTATTTTATTCATCTGACTCAGATATTCGAAAATGTATTTCTTGTGGAGACTAAAAACAAAACATGAGTCAAATAAACCATTCTGTACACTCATTTTATATTTCATGATGTAATTGTTAAATAAACAATAATTTAATTCAAATAGTTATGTCGCCATCAAAGAATTATGCCGGTGTAGTTTAGAAAAGTCAAAGTGGCACCTGATTCCAAAAGGAAATCAGAAAGGAGTCCAAGATGGTGCCCGAGTAGGCAGCTCTCATGAGCCTTGTTTTTTTGTGTTTTCTTTTGTCACTTTGTGTCGTTGTGCATCGTGTGGAATGGATACAGATAGTTTTTCAGCATTTTTGGCCACGACATTCATCAAGGAGGAGACTGTGCTGAGCAGTTGCGCCTTTTCGGCAGTAATAATACGCCAGTGCTGTTTTTGAATGGGAGGAATGTCGGTGCCATTCGACTGCCATCGCTGGACACCAAAGGGGCCATTGTGCTTTTTTTGCGCCTGTAATGAGCAGCATCTTCACAGCCCTGCTTTGTTCAGTGGAAACGGTGGTGCTGTTGGACAGTCTGCGGCTGGATGAATGCATGGCTTGAGGAGCCCGCAACAAGAAGAAAGGAGCGTCAGCGCAGAGCGCCGATGCGTATGTGGAACTGCCGCGGCTTGGAATTGAAGCGGATTTATGTGAGACAATCTCTTTTAGTCAATGGATGCTACAGCTGTGAGACAAACCCGCACATTCCACCATGATGTCCCTGATCCACTGGTGAAGAGATGCTTTGATCCTCTCCTCTTTCATCTGTGACTGCTTCGTGTAACAAAGAGGGTACAGAAAGTGCTTAAGAATGAATGACTCTCTGTGTCTTTGTGTTGTTATTTATGTAGTTTTTTGTTGTTGTTTTGACTTCAAGACGGCGCTGCGAGAGTGGCTGCCTTTCCAGCAGCTCCTATATTTTGTTTTTCTACTTTCATTCCTTTCATAACTTTGCTGCTGTGAAATGTAAATGTCTCCACTGCGAGACTAATAAAGGCAAATGCAATCCAAATCCAATCCAAAAGTCTGCTAACCCCTCAACTGAGCTAGCAGAGCTAACGTGTAGCCTAGCTTGGAAGCAGCAGAAAAATGTTCTAACTCCAAAGGTTTTTTTTGTTTAAAGTCTAGTTGATGTGTGTGTGAAGCGGAACCGATGCACAACAATTATTTAAATGTGTTATTTTTGTATTTAAGTGTTTTTTTTCCTCTTCAGTTTTGCTTGGGGGGGAGCACAAATGGACGCCATGTTACTTGTAAGATGATGACATCACTGAATCAATGTCAGACTGCTGTCATCCATTTTTTTGGCAATAAACGGTACATTTTTAATAATCTTTTCCCCCCTTTTTGTGGGTCTTCCATCTTGTCACCCGCCTCAAACGTTCAAATATTCATAACATTTGGGACATCCGGTTGTTTTGACGGAGAAAAGACGAAAGTCGTTTCAGACAGTGAAATATTGGCTTTGGATTTCATATTTGTGTTGTTTGTTTCTAACTTAACTCGTCAAATTTAGAGTTGACTATTAAAAAACAGGCGCTCCTCAAATGTCTGACGGTGGCCCGAGGCTCTTTACGCTTGACGAGTGATGTCTAATGGTGGCTCAGTCCACAGGTCTTGTCTGATGGTGACCCACTTCTCTTCTAAGTCGACAAGTAATGGCTGAGATTGACCAAGTGTTCCTGGAAGTTGACTGGCAATGCCTGCTGTGAGTTATGGGCTTGTGACATTCTTGTCATAGTTGGAGTGCAGGTGATAACTTGTGTGTGCGTGTGCGCATGTGTGTGTGTTGTTTATCTACGAGCTAGCCTCCCGGTCCCATCGTCACAATGTGACCGCCCCCCTGTCGTCTGGTAATTTCTCGTGGATCTTTCTGGAAGCGCAGTGCCGATTGACACTTTGGTCCCCAGGGCTGAAAAGTTTTCTTTTTACAAGAATTTGTCACAATTACACACTTTGGTTGAGAGGAGCCCCGCGGCCATCTTACTCACACATGGCTCGTTCGCAAACGTAGAAGAAGCCTGCACCAACAAAACATTGATCTTTTCGGCATTCGGTGTCATCGATGGACTGCAGCGTCGTTAAGTAGAATCTTGATTTGGGCAAATTTAAACGTCCCCCACGCTTTAAGTCTCTTGAGATATTCTTAATAAAGGGAATTCATATTGACTGACTGTCACAGACGACAGCGGAACGCTTCAGACATAAACAGCTTCATAAAGAGTGTGAGTTGCAGTTTGTGTGTCGCCTTTCAATTCTGTGGCTATAAATGCCTAAATAATATACATTTCTCATGAAAGCCATTACGTCATCACTTTGATACATTAGAAATCACGACACGCAATTGTTCCAACACATTTGCAAATTCTCATGTAGCGCGGCAATCACACCCATCTGTTTGATGTCTGCTACTGGGTGGAATGCAAAATTGCCGCCTGATCCCAGCACTTTAGGATAGATAATCCAAAACATGGTACAAACGGTGTACAGATCCCTCTTTGTGTTCAGTACCCTTCCAAAACCACCAAATGAACTTATCTACAGTGTCTATCAAGAATCCTGCACATTACAAACTGAACCTACAAACAATTTGTATCTGTTGGCGTAAAAAGTGGGACAAAACAAAAGCCTAAAAAGTGCAGTCTGTCAAGATTTTATTTGCATAAGTGACTTGTGATTGGCTCGCTTTGGTTTATGGGACATCTGAATCTGAATGTATCGGGGGGGTCCTATGGGCGCTGCCCAGACACCTGGTTATCCCCCGTCCCACCTGGCTGAAAACATCTTATCTGTCTGTCGTCACTTTTGCGGGCCATAAAGTTGTGAACGTTCATCATCGGCTGACAGGAAGTATATTTTCGGGAGAGGCGTGAAAGACAAACGAGCGGCGGCGACGTCCACTCGTGTGAAAAAAACACCATCAACAGACGCTTCATCTGTCTGCCGGATTCAACCGCCATCTGCTCAATACGTTTCTTTTCTTTTTTGATTCTGTTCTTTGCAACTGCCGTCGGACATCAACTTTGTGATATTTGTGGTTATAAACTGGTGTCAAACTATTTTTTTTTGCAGCTGGCCGCATTGTCGTTACGGTTTCCTCTTGGGGCCGTTATGAATTTAGGGACGCCATTAGCATTTTGTGTTTGGGAGCCTTTTACTGAGCGAGTTGCTTGTTCTGTAGCCACAGGGGAACATAAGTCTTCTTGTGCCGGTCCCAAGCCTGGATAAATACAGAGGGTTGTGTCAGGAAGGGCATCCTACATAAAAGCTTGGCCAAAACAAACTTGCAAGTCGAACCTCTGAAGATGGAGGACACTGATTCGCTGTGGCGACCCCTTGAAGGGAAAAGCCGAAAGGAAAAGAAGATTAGAATGTTTCATCCCCTCCACATATTACATATAGAGCGCACAACAATTTAATGAATAACTAGTTTTCCATATTGACGTAAAAAATAATGACTGTTATTGTGGTCTACATGGGACAATTTGAAATTTTGGTTCAAACTTTAGTAGGCATCATAGAATTTGGTTTGTTTTGCATCTGCGGACCGAATGAAATGATATGGCGGGCCCGATTCGGCCCCCGGGCCTCGATTTTGACTCGTATGGAATACATCATGTTAGTTCCGCAAATTTGACTAATTCAGTAGTATTTTTAAAATTAAAGGTTGACATATCCTGCATTTTTCAAGTCCTGTATTTTTCTTCGTCAGTAAGCTTTACGGGAGCTTGAAAACGATCCCAGTGAACACACAAAATACAACACTGGACAATCTTTTCTAGAATGGCTATGTTCGGTTTCCCGTCACAGAGCAATGATTCAGGAGCACTCAACAAACAGTCCAAATATAAAAAAAATTAAATGAAAAGCACCCATCCACCAAAAACTAATAAAACTGAATTTAAACTATTTTTGAAGAAAAACTCATCAAAACAAACCTAATTTGAAAAGCTCTAGTGACAACTAAATAGAATCCAAAACCATTTTTAACCCTGGTCTGTCACGATGGCGACACTTCCTGATTGATGAGATTGTCATTCTTCTTTTTATTGTTGTGATGTACCACAAGACGTTCACGTCAGCGACCCCGAAATGTTCTGCAGCTACAAGTTGTCGTGCTCTGACTGCAACACGAGCATAGCATCTGCAAATGTGGTTAGCTTCAATGCTAAAATGCCTTTTGTAGCTTTTCTGTCTTTTTTCCCTCTCCAGTATAGTTCCATTTTCCCATTATTTGATTAGTTGATGTCAGACTACTTTTCCACCCCCAAAGTGAGCACAACGGCCAAACACAAAATTGACAAGTCATCTTCTTGACATATATCAGAATAAAAGTTGTCTTTTCCAAAAGCGAAAATTCCAAAATAAAAGCCTGTTTATCAGCTTTTGAAGGCAATGTAAAAACCGACTCCGCACTGTCCGCAGCTCAACGTGGTGCCCAGTCACTGGTACCCAAAAACGACACCTGAAGGCAACAAACACCACATGACACCTGAAGCTAATGCTAATTTGGTACCCAAAGGAAACAAATCACTAACAACCGGACGCCCTGAAGGCAGCATTAACTCGGCACGTGGAGGCAGCACCACACTAAATTGGTCCGGGCGGTGAGTAAACAAATGTGAGCGATTGGTGGGTGGGTGGGTGTTGAAGGTGGTGGTGGTGGTGGGGGGGGGGGCCTTTAGGCTCTAATTGTTCTCACCGGGGAACACTTATGGACCCGCACACCCCTCCTGGCCCTGCAAGAGGTGGGGGAAATGTGGCTACAGGAAGAGCCTGGGGACATTGACACGCACACACACACACACACACACACACACACACACACACACACACACACACACACACACACACACACACACACACACACACACACACCTATCGACAAAGGGGGTGTCACTTGAGCACATACACCCATCTGTCAAGGGGCCGCTGGCGGGATTCAGTCCGGCAAGTCGGATCAGAACATCAAAAAGTGTTTTGATGGACAGGTGTGACGAGAGACAAAACCCGCCCACCCACCCCCAGTCTTCGTGTGATGACATCATTAAGAACACCTGCTCAGGTACAAACACAACTCAGCATTTTTGCCTGTCACTTTCTCTTTCATTGAGTGTGGTTGAGGGAGACATGGGGGTGTATGTGTGGGCTGGGGTGAGGTTGGGGGGGGGGGGACGTTCTTGTGGTTCTTCCTGCCCCCTGGCGCAAACGACGCTACTGCTGATTGGTGGTCATGGACATCAAGGTGTTGTGGTAAAGTGGATCAGATAAGAACACACAACACCATGACAGCCTCAACTGTGTCCCAAGACCTTGTTGCAAATTCACGGACCACGTTTGTGGAAGTTAAAAACACGAATAGATTTGGTTGGGGTTCAAAAAATAACCTATGAAAAAAGAAAATATATTTTTGTTTATCTTTTTTTCACTGGTTGTGCAACTTGACCAATTGAGAATATATGGTACAGACGCTCCCCTACTTACGAACATTCGCGTTACGAACAACTGTACATACGAACATTTTTCTCATTACATATTCTCTCCAGTTGTACATGCACATATCTTTAGAGAGCATATATTAAATGTTTATTTTTCAATTCAAACCAATACAGGTTACTTATACAAGCCTTAAACATATATAAAGCTTAAACATACTTATATAAGCCTGAAACATACATTCCTAACAAAATATAACACTGAATCAATTTACAAAAGAATTCACCTTACGAACAACTGTTCGAAAAGTTACTCGTTCGTAAATCGGGGAGCGTACAGATTAGAATTTTCGGTCAATATCAATGTGGCTCAGTAGAGCTTTTAGTATCCACTTTATTTTGGCATACCGAGTGAAGCTCAGATTTTTCAACACAATCTGTTCCAGAAGGTCCAAGAACCCATCACTACGTGAAGACAGCTGGGATAGGCTCCAGCACACCTCGCAACCCTTGTGAGGATAAAACGGTGGATGGATGCAATATTTTGATCGCTCAAGCTAATATTCGAGTAGTCGACTCGAAGTGATTATGAGCGTGAATGGTTGTTTGTCTAAGTGCGCCTTGCAATTGGCTTAAAAACAGTTCAGGGTTGTACCCCCACCACTCCCTGATGGCTTCTGGGAGAGGTTCCTGGACTCCCGCAACCCTCGTCAAGATGAGCGCTTCAGATAATGGAGCAATGGCTGCAGAAAGTGACGCTGGAGTAGCGCCACATAGTGGTCACACGGTGGTCATCATGCCAAAGTCTAATTGCTCATTAATTTGTCTGCTTGTCGCCTTACTCAGTCCCACACAAACACTGTGCTTGTGTGTGTGCGTGCGCGTGTGTGTGTTGCCTCCTTCCAAGCTGTTTCTTTGCTCGCACACAAAAACTCAAATCGTCACTTGTTCTTTTCAACCTTCTGTTCTCCTCCTCTCATTTCCTCTCCTCCTCCTCATCCCCCCCTGTTCTTGCCCCCCCCCCAATTCCCCTTCCTCACCCTGCAGCAAGTGTGAGCGTTTTAATTGTGCTGAGCTGGAATCAATTAAATGCGGCATCAGCAGGGGGTGTTTACACCACTTACATACATACACACAGCACTGCAAAGTCGCTCATTAGCATGACTGATAGCATCACGACACTTGTGGGTAATAATCACAATTAGCCACACGATCAGTCACTGCCATTCGTTTAGTGAGAAGAAAGAAAGAAATCTTATGACACATAGACCAAGTGTCCGAATGATTCACACGCTTCTTCAGCGTCACACTCCAAGTCCACACTTGACCACTTTGTGTCAACACGCTAACGTTAGCTCAGGGGCTAATAAAACGCAAGCATCAGTTGTCACCCCAAAGATTATTAGCCGGTTTGCTAGCATTACTTTCTATCAATGGGCTTGATATGAATTGCATCAGAGGTGAGGGATGTCACTCACACAAACCCCTCCGACGACTTGAAATTTCGATTTATAGTCAGTGCTCGATATTCATTAAATACTGCTGTTGTTTTTATAGCATATCTGGCAGCTTTTTTATGTCTTTTCAAACACTACAAACCGATTCAAACCCAAAGGTGCATCATGTGAGTACCGGACTGTATGTGTGAACAAATCCATATTTTTTTCTACACTAACAAACTGAATTTATCAACTTACAGAATAAATTAACAACCAATATCAATGGTCTATACTATCAAATAAACAATTAGAGCAGTCACTTACTGTCGGCGTAAAAAGTCGGATTGAAGAGGATTTTCATGACTCTTCATTTATACTGTAATTGTGTCATGCAAATAAAACCGTGTGGCACCATCTAGTGGTTAAAAGTGAAATTACAGCCAAAAAAAATCAACAGGCAGGGAAAAAAAAATGTTAAAAACTCTTCACCCCAAAAAATCCGTAGAATAACTGAATTGCAAACCCAGAAGCCACTTGGGGCGGGAGTTTACTGTCTATATTTTTTATTGTCGTTTGTGATGACCAATAGTTTGAGACTACAAATCCCTCCTGACAGGGAGTTAGACCAAACCGGGTTGACAGGACTCAATCCCGGAGTGGGGTGGATGCCATCTTTGTCTGGCATAATCAACCCCTGACCCTCCTAAATGTCGCTTTTGCAACTACACGACGAAATAGCCGGACAACATCTTGGCAAACGGAGCCCATTGATGAATTTTGCTTTGTTTCCTCTTGTGACACGGTTCAAAATGTCAACAGGGGGCGCCATTTGAGCCAGAAAGGGAGGCCTTGTTAGGCAAAGCTTTCATGGCGGTTTAATGATGCCATGTGAGGGAGGAGACACCTCATGCCGCTGGGAACCGGATTATCCCCCTTTTGTCCCCTTGGACCAGCTCAAAGGCACACACAATAACACCCCAATGACTGAAGCACCTCTTCAGCCCCCCGCCTGAGGCTCACAACGCCCCCTACTGAAGACAGAGCCTTTTAAACCCATTAAACGATGCGAAGAAAGAAGCACCGGCGCAGAGCACCGATGCCTATGTGGAACTGTCGCGGCTTGGAATTGAAGCGGATTCATGTAGGACAGGAGATGTCTCTTTTTGTCACTGTGTTTGTTTTCAACACTTAACTCGTAGCAGACGTGCACATTCCACCATTATTTCTCTGATCCACTGGTGAAAATGAGGCTTCGATCCTCTCCTGCTTCATATATAATTGCTTCATATAACAAACAGGGTGCAGAAAGTGTTTAAGATTGAATCACTGTCTGCATCCTTTCTGTTGTGTCTCATTATTTGCTTTTGTTTTGTTTTTGACTTCAAGCTGGCGATAGCGTGAGTGGCTACCTATACAGCAGCTCCTGTATTTTGTTTTTGCTGCTGTAAAATGTAAATATTTCCAGTGTGAGACAAAGAAAGGCTCATCCAATATACCTTGTGACATCAGCTACTGTCATACATAATTGCTGTGATGTCATCACAAAAATGACACCATGATAGCATTGCTTATTACGTCATGACAGATGTGAAGGGGTGGATCAGGGGTGTCCAACGTCGGTCATCGTGGGTCTCTATCCAGCTTGCTTCATGTCTCCCTTCTCGAAATGATCAGGTGCGTGATCAAGCTTCAACAGAGCGACACAGAGCTCTCTGATAAACTGATCAATTGAAACAGATATGATGGAGGAAGGAGACATAAAACAGACTTGAAGGAAATGTTGGACATGTTACATGATGGACATTTTGGACACATGACGTGACGTGACGGACACATGACATGATGGATTTGCTCGACATTTAACATTTCGATTGTATTTGAGGTACGAATCAAATGAACTTGTTGGCACAGGCAGCCATGTTGGTCACATGGCACGATGAACACTTTGGCGGCCACGTTGGCCACCCGGGTGGGTGTCCAGCATGGTGGCGAGGAGATGAGCAGTCGCCATCTTGTCCCACCGTGCCAGAAAAAAAGATTGCGAGGCGGCGGCCAGATGGTCGGCGCCTCCTTTGCTCATGACGTTGAGGCCGCCTCGGCGACCAGTCAGTGAGCAGCCGCGGGGGCATATGTTTTTCACCGTGGCGACCCGGCCGTTTGAGGGCCGCTTGTTTGGACGTGTGAAACAAGTCAGGAGACAAGCAACTTGGGTGCTGCGGTGGCTGTCGTTCGGATCACGTCGGACATGGAACATCTTTGCCTTGTTCAAAACAGCCGGTGGCAGGGCCGCTGGCGTTCCCCCCACCCATCCACACACACAGCAGCAGCCACAGGAACAGCTCACTTGCTCAGGGCGGGGTGATGCACATGTGTATGTACATTCACATTAAGGCAAGACGCTGACGCGTATGTCAAATGATGCCACGGGATGTTAGTCATTCGTCACCTGTTTCATGTGTGTGTGTGTGTGTGTGTGTGTGTGTATAATTACGCTTGTCAGGACCACAATGATTTATTACCATATGTAGTGAGGACATTTTTGACAAGTGAGGACATTTTGGCCGGTTCTCACAAGTTTTTCATTCTAAAGGCGTCGAGAGGGTCTATATATGCATCTGTTAAAGTTTCAGAGAGGTCCTCACAAATTCACCCAAAATGATTTTTTGGTGTGTATTTTCGTTTCACTTGGATATGTAACAGAGTTGTGCACTTAGATTATTAAATTATGAAGGAAGTGACGCAACGGCGCACAGATCCCTTACTCCAGTCACCTGACGTAGTTGGTCAGATGACTGACATAATTAGACAGCATTCTTGTACATCCTTGCCCGATAACCTTGTCTATTTTGCCTGATGATCTTTCTATTGTATTCCGTGTGTATGTTGCCTCACTTCTGCATAATTTAAGGGGGGTGTATGTAACGGAGTTGTGCACTTAGATTATTAAATTATGAAGGAAGTGACGCCACGGCGCACAGTGTGGCACCATGTCCCGCCCATAGTTTCCAGAACAATCTGGAGGCGATTCAGGGTGAGTCGCAATTTTCTGTTGGTCTCGATTAACGTGCATTTTCATGACAATATCTTATTTTGTTTCCCCTTTTGTACTGTCTAGTGTTATCTAATTAGTTCCCTTATTCATTTCGAGTCCAGATTACTTTTTGTGTCATTATTTAATTCACGTTTTGTCGAGTGGAACTTTGGAGCACATGTGCTTCATAGTGCTTTTCTATTGCGCAGTTAATCACAAGACGACACCCATGCGACTTCACCCATCCCTTCTGCCATACTGTGTTGCAGGTAATAATTGCTTCATTTCGTTTTTATTGTACAATATTTAATTTCTTGTGTCGTGTTTCATTTGCCCGTGAATGTTCGTGACGGGGGGCGGCCCGGTAGTCAAGTGGTTAGCACACCGGCTTCACAGTGCAGAGGTCGCCGGTTCGCGTCCCGGTCCGGCCTCCCTGTGTGGAGTTTGCATGTTCTCCCCGGACCCGCGTGGGTTTTCTCCGGGTACTCCGGCTTCCTCCCACACTCCAAAAACATGCATGCAGATTGACTACTCCAAATTGTCCCTAGGTGTGAGTGTGAGAGTGACTGTTGTACGTCTTTGTGTGCCCTGCGATTGGCTGGCAACCAATTCAGGGTGTCCTCCGCCTCGTGCCCGAAGACAGCTGAGATAGGCTCCAGCAACCCCCGCGACCCTAATGAGGAATAAGCGGTACGGAAAATGAGATGAGAGATGAGATGTTCGTGACGGGTTGAACTGTGCGCCCTTGGAAGCGCACCGCGTGTTCTGCCGAGTCTCTGCGTATGATGCGTTCAGGGACATCATGTAAATAACCGTGAACCTGTGTTGTATTCTCTTTTTCTGTAAATAACCACTATATGATCACACGTTTTTAATTCTGTTTTGTTATCTACAATGTTTTGCATTTGAGAACAATCTGGAGGAGATTAATGTTAATCACAAGACGAAACCCATGCGACTTCACCCATCCCTTCTGCCATACTGTGTTGCAGAAATAAAACAAATAAAAAGACACATCCACGCGTCTGGTCTCATTAATACGGCAGCATCGTGGAGATGAAGACAGTCACTGTTGTGACACCCGTCACAGATACACACAATTTTTACTCACTATGTGTGTGTTTATGTTTGTGTGTATGTGGTTAATGAGAGGAAAAAGTTCATACCACAAAAAGTCAAACAATATTTTAACCAAATTCACCACAACGGTGAGGACTTTGAATGTACCCATTCAGAAACATCACTCCTGCTGTTATTTCAGTTTCAAGTCCACTTTTTATTTCTTTGTTTTTAAAGATGTTGAAGTGGGAAATGGGGTGACATTTAGTGTTCAAATGTAACATTAGTTCTTTAAATTTATCAGCAACGGTGGTCCTCACTCCTTATCTGGAGGTATCCGGACCTCACAAAACCATTGAAACAGGAATGCGTGTGTGTGCGCGTGTGTGTGTGTGTGTGTGTGTGTGTGTGTGTGTGTGTGTGTGTGTGTGTGTGTGTGTGTGTGTGTGTGTGTGTGTGTGGGTGTGTGTGTGTGTGTGTGTTGCATGCGTGTGTATGTGTGTGTGTGTGTGTGTTGCATGCTTTGTCTTGGGAACCGGGAAGTGTCCCCGTCCCCTTGCCGCTCCCTCTCAGTTGCGCCCACTCTTCTGGTTTGACACCTCAGATGTTCTCAGGATGCTTTGGGGGTTGGTCATAAGGGGGCTTATATGTGGGTGATAATGAAGCTAACACGTTCTCACACGCGTCCGCGCACACGCGGTGACGCAACGCAGGTGAAGAAACATGTTGACGAATGTTCAAATTCGCTTCTTAAACTTTTTCAGTGTCCGCTGTTGTTGACTGTAAAGTAAGTTTAAAAATGTATGTCATAATTTTGGACAAAATTTAATACCACTGATAACTGGACATAAATATCAATGAAAATATATCACACACAAAACACACGACACTAACGATACAGGCACATGCAAAAAAAAGTTTATACTTTCAGATTTTCACCCTAAAAATATGCAAAAACACTTAAATTTCCAACAATAAAACCCAAACACCCAATGCACACCCGAAGTAAGAAAATAGTTTTGCTGTGTTTTTGTCAAACGGAAGGCTAAGGTAACACAAAATAACAGTGACAACAGATCCATAATACCACAGTGTGCGTGTTCAAGTAAAAGTTCAATAGCAAAAGGCACTTGCCAAGATGTTTAACACATGCAGCCTTGTTAGCGCTTACACAAACAGGTGCTCGCAACAATGATATGTGGGTATGGCTAACGAGCTAACAATAAATATGGACAACACCTGAAGGCTGGCATCCACGCACACAGCTTGGGCGCAGCAACAATAAACAAAAAGTGACCAACCTGCTTGCTTGCACTCTGCTACTTGCGATTTATTATCAGAGAAAGACAGAGAAACGTGTGTGTGTGTGTGTGTGTGTGTGTGTGTGTGTGTGTGTGTGTGTGTGTGTGTGTGTGTGTGTGTGTGTGTGTGTGTGTGTGTGTGTGTGTGTGTGCGTGTGCGTGTGCGTGTGCATGTGTTGGCATGGTTGCATTGGCCATCTGCGTCTGGCGCTGACATTGGCGCTAATCACGTCGGCTAATGGCGTCTCATTAGACGGTGGCCATGATGGCTTCATCAGATGTGTCACTTGTACACAGCTAAATGGCTAAACGGCTCGCAGAGCAAACGTCAAAATGGCTCAAAAACTTGCTGGTTCAGGGGCCGAAAGGCTAAATGGCTAAAAGTTAAACGGCTAAATTAGTAAACAGCTAAGTGACTAAATAGGTAAGCACATAAGTGGCCAAATGGCTAATTAAACAGCTAAATTGTAAATTGATATGAAGATGGCCTAGGAGCCAGGTTCCTATGAGGCAGCCATATTGGTAGGGGCAACATGCTCATCAAAGGCAACATTGAAACTAAATCTGAATTCAGAATAGCCTTTTGTGATGTGCATTTTTTTGTCACCACCAAATTTGCTCTAACAATACACAACGTGGGGTGGTAGTTGTGGTGCTGGCGGAGGATGGTGGTATGAGGGGACGCAAAATCCAATTTTTACCTGTCAAAGGTGACTTTATCAACTCCCCTGCAGGAATTGCACAGCGTTGCAGCACAATGCTCGTTCTGTCTGTTTTCTTCTCGTCCACAAAGAAATGTACGACAACCTAACCAACCCTGGTTTAGTATTCCTGTAGGCATGCAGCTCAAAAGGGGTATATTGGATGCTCTTGTGTTGAACGGCTCAATGAGATGATATACAGCAGGGGTCACCAAACTATGGCCCGCGGGCCGTATCCGGCCCGTCAGCACATTTGGCCCGGCCCCCTGAACAATACCAGAGATGCGATCAGATTTTTTTCCTATTTGGCTTCCATAAAAATAAAAAATCATTTTCCAAGTCAAAGGTCGGTTTTCTATCATTATCTGTTCCTATTTTAATCAATGTAATCAATGTATGTTGTTTATGATCGTGAATGAACAATACAAACACGCCTGCTCACAATAGAACGCTAAAGGAGTCGGTCACAATGCGACGCGACACAAGAAAGTGACGTATGAGGAAGCCCGGTGGTACATTCAGGTGCGCTCAGTTTGGCGCTATATTTGGTCGCAGACCCGTTTTCTCTTGTAAACCTTCCTGTCAAAGAGTGAACGGAATAATGGCGAACAGGTTAGGTAAGAGAAAAATTGATTCAGAATGCAGGGTATTTAACCCGCAGTGGACAAACGATTAGTTTTATGTTCAATGCAGGGAAAAGGCTGTTTGTCATCTGTCAAGAGGCGGTGGCGGTATTCAAAGAATACAATCTTCGCCGACACTATGAATCCCGTCACATCCCGTTATTTAGTTATTATTTATTTCATTAATAGTGTTATTATTTGTTTCCAGACTTTTTTCTGTAAAGAACCTGGAAAGGGTTATTTGTTTATGTGTGGCTTTCTGGAAAACACATTTTTTTAAGCTCGCCGACAATCGTCAGACTTTTTCTGTTACAAACTGACACCGGCCCCCCATCGCAGAAGGGAAGAGTGATGTGGCCCTCAGAGGAAAAAAGTTTGGGGACCCCTGATATACAGTATGTGTGGAAAATCAATGGTGAAACAGTCAAATGGTTGAATAACTAGACAGCGGAGAATGCTGAATTGTTAAAAGTCCAAATGGTGAAATAGCAAAACAGCAAAACTTAACGTTCTTTGTCCAACCAACCCAGAATCTTACTTCACCAGAAGAAGAAACTCCTTTTAACTCATTCACTGCCATTCACAAATTTATTCGTAAATTGAAAATATGACATAGAGCACCATTCCCGAATTTGCTCGGGATTAGTTGTTCATGCTTGGGTGCCGTTAAAGTGCTGGCCATGGCCTCTGGGAATGTTTTTTTTTCTTTTCCACAGGGGCGTAGCATTTCTCTTTTTTCCATGTTCGCGCTTTGTTTCATTTAAGCCAATATGTATGTATCGTATTGTATTTCGGACAGGCACCTTCATTTCAAACTTCAGACCCGGATAATATAGGAATTAACTTTTTTTCTGATGAAAGAAGAGTATCTAAGGTTACTAATGGTTTATTGAATGTTTATGTTGTCCCAAAACTCAACATTCTGTGGGTTCTGGAAATCAAGTGACCATGACAAAAACCCTGGCACTGGAGTGGACACATCTTTGTACAATCTGGCAGTGAATGAGTTAAAAGGAACCGCAACTTTACTTACAAAGGTGTGAGCAATTTGTGTTGTTGTCAGTCTGTCCATCTGTCCCATCATCCGTCTGTCCTTTTGGCTGTCTGTTTGTGGTTTCCGCACTGGTACAGCAGCTGGAGGTTCAAAGGTTAAACGTGTTCTGCACGGAGCGGTTTTTCGACAATAAGAGGCGGGAGGCGGTCCAACGGGAGGTGGTCCAGGTGGCCATCTGCAGCTCGGCAGCGTCAGTTTAAGGGAAAAATGAAGCTCGTATTTTACAGAGCGGCCCATAAATGCATCAACATATAAACCATATAAAGTGTTCCATTAACCTGCCATGCATGTTTTTCAAATGTGAAGCCCCATGCAAATTCCAAAGGGGAGTGTCTGAGCAAAAAAATTGAATCCCGCACCTATGCATTCTAAGACGGACGTGCTAACCAGTCAATCACCATGCTGCAAGCTAGCTAATTAAACAGCTAAATCACAGCTCATTAGCAAGCTCTGCACAAGCCCGATCTTGATCCGAGTTCATTTGAATCAGGTGTGTGACAATAGGGAGAGATGGAAAACATGCAGGACAGCGATTCGACTACCCAATTTTGACATCTATCATCTAAATTATTAGTTGGTTCAACAGCTAAACAGTTAAACAGCCAAAGCGCGAGCTAAATGGTTCAACTGTGTCACGGTCTGCGAGGTGGTGATGGCGGGTTCGGATCCCAAAAAACAGGCAGGAGGGAGCAGGAGGTTGTTTGACAAATTGTATTAAAATAAAGTCAGCAGGAACAAAATGTAAAACATCAAAATGATCTGAATGGAAAAAATACAATGTAGCAAAAGAAGACCAAAAGTAAAAGCCCGCCAAGGTTAAACAAACACGTACACGATGCATGCAGCAACCAAGCAGCAAACAAACAATGAATCGGCACCGGATGATCGTGCCAGGTGTCCTTTTAAGTGTCATTGATTTTAACGACCAGCACCTGCGAGGCTGCCGGCAGGGCTGACGTCGCTACCCGCTGGTCGCCGATCTGATCGGGATGACCAGCACCTGTGCAGGTGCAGGCGGGGCCGACAGCGCCCCCCGTTGGTCGCCAACCAGATCATGACAAACTGATAAACGGCTTAATAGCCAAAGTTCTACATTACTAAATGGCTCAATTCCTAAATGGTTAAAGGTATAAAAGTTCAAAGGGCTTAATGGTTAATACGCTAAATAGTTCGACAGCCAAAATATTGAAAAGTCAAATGACTGAACTGCTCAATGGATAAATAATGAAAGGCTAAATAGCTATATGACTAAAGAGCTAAATGGTCAAAGGCAGGGGTCGGGAACCTATGGCTCGCGAGCCATATATGGCTCTTTTGATGATTGCATATGGCTCGCCGATAAAACTAAATACATATTCTCGCTTTTTTGCCGTTCATTTCCCGTTGGGGCTGTAATTGGCGGAAAGCGCAATTTTGATTGGATGACACTGACCTAGGTTGGCAGAAAGCGCAGGTTTGATTGGATGATACTGGCCGTCAGTTGAAACAAGTAAACGCCCCTTTAAATCAGCCCGACAGTAAAAAAAAAAAAAAAAAAAGACGAGTACGCTCCAGCTTGAATGCAACGGAGAATAGCGATTCTAATTTGCAGTGAAACAATACCATCGATGAAACAGTCGAATGTCAGTGACATTTTAACAAGCCCCATGTTAACGTTAGCATCGACATACTTCTGCGAGAAATAGATTGCAGATAGCAAGTGTGGAAGCTTATGAGCTGTGTGCAGGCTAGCTAGCAGTAACTTCCCCTCTGGACCGGCAAATTGAATTTCATTCCGATCGTTTGCCTGGATTTTTACCAATCACGAGGAACGGAAAACCATTCATGTTAACGGTGAGTACTTTCACAAAGTTATTTTAAATAATACATTCTGACATTTTGTTGAAAAGTGGCCGGGCGTGTTTGCGTGCGCGCGGGTGTGTGTGTGTGTGTGTGTGTGTGTGTGTGTGTGTGTGTGTGTGTGTGTGTGTGTGTGTGTGTGTGTGTGTGTGTGTGTGTGTGTGTGTGTGTGTGTGTGTGTGTGTGTGTGTGTGTGTGTGTGTGTGTGTGTGTGTGTGCGCGCTCGCGTGTGTGCCTCTCACCGAAAACATTTCTATATATTTTACTTTTATGGCTCTCTTAGTCGAAAAGGTTTCCGACCCCTAGTCAAAGGGCTAAATCGCAAAACACGTAAATGGTTAAATAGCCAAAAAAATGTACAAAACAACGAACAACCGGTGTGTAACTACAAGTGGAGCTACACACTTTGGGTGTGTATCTCCAGTTTGGGTGTGCGATCAACACCCTTTCTGCTCATCTAAACACGATCAAACCCACCTGTCAAAATTCATGAGCTTAATTTAAAATACGGGAAGTCATTTTACGTGGAAGAACCAACCATACATTCCAACTGCAAATGTATGCTAGCTTTCAGGTTTCAGAAGACTTTGCTAATAATAGTTGTGCGAGTGGTTTGCGTGTTGTCGCCCGCGCAGTTGTAAAGTTGTAATGCGAAACATATGCAGCCCAATCTGCTGCGTTATTTATTCCGTACGTGCAACCACCGTTTCACGCGTCATCCCTCAGCGCTGCATGACTCTAATTAACGCGTCATTAAAAGCATAATTCGCATCATTATCCTTTCGCACTCCACCAGCCAGCAGCAAGGCGACGAGGTGGCAAAGGAGTCGAAAAAGAAAATGCGGCTGTGAAGAAGCCAATTTGGAATCCGCAGCAGAAAAAAAAAAAAATCAAAGCGCCACCAAATATACACCAACTATGATTGCAGCTTATCACTAGAGGGCAGATTGTGAAAATTGTTATTATTGACGTAATTTTCTTCTTCTTTTCCTTTCGGCTTTTCCCTTCAGGGGTCCCCACAGCGATTTGGTGTCCTTCATCTAACCCGGTTTTGTGCATCCTCTTCTCTGACACCAATTATTGACATATTGACTTATTGACATAACTTTCACAATCCAAATATTACTAACAAATAAGCTAACACAAAATAAAGTCCTAAAACAGCTGAGTACATATATATGTAACATAAGATATGGGCCGCCATTACATAAAAACGTACATATATTTATGTTATATATACTTCCATGTATACTTTCCCGAAGAGCAAAGTGAGTCCTGGACTTTGTTCTTTTCATCACGTTCTGTTTGTCGCCGATGCTGTGGCAAGTGTTCAAAGGTTTATTTATAATGACGAACTTCTATGTTAATATCCGTTACCTTGTGTGTTTCACATTGTACGTTAGCCTCGAGCTAACAAACGTTTGCTATACAGTGGTAACTCTACTTACAAATATCTCTTCTTCCTTTCATTACATTCTCTTTGTCTGCGATATCTGGACGAGTCGTTCGAAGCTTTATAATGACAAACATCTATGCCAATGTCCGTTAGCCTGTCTAGGGTGTTTCACATTGTACGTTAGCCTCCCTCCAGCTAACAAACGTTTGCTCTACAGTGGTAACTCTACTTACAAATGTTTCTTCAAATGAAATTTTCAAATTACAAAATATGTCAACAGGAAAATAATGCCTCTTCTTACGAAGAACATTTTAAGATACTAAAGGTAAAAATACAGTATTGGTTGCTAGTCGCAACTCCGTCTTTCTTGGACGCAACATAGCAATAGCTACTGTGGCTATTACCGAGCATATTCCTCACATCCCATTGGCTAAGAGGGCCTTCTACCGTATTTGTTTTTGTGTGTGGATAGAATATCTTCATATAGCATCCTCGTCAGAGGGTACCATTGTACTCAATTTTGTTTTTTTATGCAAGTCACACTTTTCTCTCATTTTTCGTAACAGTTGTTGTAGATGAGTTGTGTTCAAATCATCAGTCGTAAAGAGAAGAATTAAAATGTTTCCCCCCCACAAAATAAAGAAAGAATAATAAAATGAATGGTATTGGCCAAAACAGACTTTTAACTCATTGTTTGAAAACGATTGAAAGAAAAGAGGGTGGATCTGGAATGCTAAATAATTGACAGGATGTATATGATATTCGTTATCAACATCAACTTAAAAACACCGCGCATTAAGACTACGCCATCCCTTGAAAATTTTGTTTATGTTGTTGCTGCCGTTGACGACCATGGTCAGCAAGTGGCGCCAGTCGGCGCTTTTGAGTAATCGCAACACACACACACACATTTGAGTAATGTGTGCTATCATCACAGCAGCATGGGGGCATTTTTGAATGGGAGGCGGCCATCTTTGGCACAGCGGCGTGACATTGAGGCAAATTGCTGGGCTCGTTTGCATGCGGGGGGCGGGGCTAAAGAGGTTGTGCACAAACATTTTCTTTCGATTTTTGACACGTGTTGAAAGTTGGGCAAGGAGCATTAATGTTCATTAAAGACGACCGTCCGAAGATTGTCATCTGGAATGGGATTGGCAACGAAATGTTCAATTAATTAGGTTTCCAACCTTAGCAACACTTATGTGCGTTAAATTCGTACCGCTCTTGAATGTTGAAAATAATCACAAAAAAGATTGCCGTCAACAAAGACCAAACTGCATAGAACGTTGACCCAACCAACACTGATGACAGTTTCACATTAACATTAGCCAAATAAAAATCCGCAATGGCATCACCAATTTAAAAAAAATGACACACTGGAAGACATGAACAAGATACTAACAACATAACCGTTGATGCCGACAACGTAAACAGCGTCAGCAACATGTGCACACACAAACACACACACACACACACACACACACACACACACACACACACACACACACACACACACCTGCACTAATGAGTGAAGACCACCTCATTTGAATACAAAAGTGTTGATTAATCTAACAAGCTTCAAATGCTTTCACACCCCATTGTCTTACTTCTTAGCTGATTAGCATCGCTCTCTTTCTCTCACACACACACACACACGCACGCACTCACGCATGCGCACAAACACGTATACACACACACATGCAAAATATAGTATATACATTTCCACTGCATACTACATATATACACATCTAAATTCCATATAAATATATGTACAGTACCCGTATATGCACATGTATTTCCCCATTGCGGGACGAATAAAGGTATTCTGATTCTGATTCGGTTTCTGTATTACTACACCATACATATATAATGTTAGTGATGCTGTGTTATCGCTTATTTCTTCTTCCCTGTGACTTAAGTGTAATTAGCATGTAATTATACTGTCATTATGAGGTGTTAACTCATTTACACCTTTGAATCTTCTTTTGGCACCAAATTTTTCCAGGGCAAAGTCGATGTTTTGCGAGCTTGTCTGCTTTTGGTCGCCATTGACAACAGGAAGTCATTTGATGATTTATGTATCCCGCCTGGTCCATTTAATTACTTCCGCTGCATATTTTTTGAAACAGGTATTTAGGTAAATCATAAATACCGAAAAACGTTCACATGCTTTTTTTTCCGTATGTGCATCAAGTACTTCAGTTACTTAAATACATGAAGAAAGAAAGCAACACTTTAATTGCATGTATATTTATTTTAGTTTCCAGTACAGTGCGTGAAGTTTACTTCAGGTACATGTAAGCACTTGTAGGCCTGACTCGTGGGCATAAAAGTGGGCGGGCCCTAAGCTGTCAATCAAGCACACAAAGAAAATAGCAGAATCAATAAGATGTCAAATGAAAACTAAATCACTTATTTTGGCGGGATGAAATTTTGACTTTTACTGTTCCTTCCTTTCTCTGTCATCCATGGATGTCCTGGTTTGTTTCCATGGCAACACAACACGTCATATTTCATTCTATCTTCAAAATGGAATGTTGGGTGGGAGGATTAAAAAAAAATAAACAGATAATGGGACATTAAAACTGACTTTTATTTTTCATAGGTGAACAGGGGAAATCCAAACTTTTTCGTCTTTCTGGCCCCGCCCCTTTCGTCAAAGGAAGACCGCTTTCAAATCATTGTCATTCAGAATCAACGTCGTGCATGACAACATTGCCATACGATCTCAGACTACAAGACAGCGTAAAGAGCAATGGGAAAAATCCCTCCTTTCATTTTAGGCTAAGTGTGTCTCTGAATGGGTCAGACTGTTGGAAAAATGAGCCAGAAACTCGTTGCTATCACCACGTCTCTTTAGTATTCCAGCTTTTCAGTTTAATTGAAGTTTGCTGGAAATCCTGGAATGTATACATGCTAGTGCGTGTGTGCTGGTCTTGGTCCCAGATGTCCACCAGGCTGGCGTTCGTCTGTTCGCAACAGATGCCATTTGCTTATTTTCACTTTATTCATATATTTCTTTCTTCTTTTATTTTTTTAAAGGAGTTACATGATGTCAAAGTGACTTATTAATATTTTGCATCAAAATATTTTATTGCGTTCTTGAGGTGGCTTGAAGGTGGGGGACAAATTCATTAAAACACTACTTTCGGTCAGATTGGCTCGATTGTGACGCCACAATCGAGCTAATTTACATAACCCCGCCCCACGCACCAAGTCTCTCAGCCAATGGCATGGCAGCTTGGCCGTAAGTGATCTCACATCATGAATGAGAATTCAAGTTTCCATGCGGGTAGTGATTATTGACGCATCGTGTCACGCTAGGAGGCTAACGTTAACTCACACCGGATACTTTTTTGTGTCTATTTCTTGGCACACTTGAAAATCAAGAATGTTCTTTCTCCTTCATCTCAGTCCGAGTGGATGGTAAACGTTGTGGGGGTCAACGCGGGTGTTTCCAGCCAGCATTTGTCACGTTAGCTCAGTGGTCGTCGATATCGGCGACGTGTTCGGCAGGGTTCTGGTGCGTGGCGACTCGCCACCTGCTGACGTGCTGGCTGGCTTTGGAGCGCTTGTGTTCCGCTTCGGGGGCTTCCTCCTCCAACTTCTGGCGCTTATGTTTGGTTCTGCGGTTCTGGAACCATACTTTCACCTGCGCACGCACAAATGCAGGTGGAAGGAAAGACTAACTTGGCTATGTGCTCATCCACTGAGGACCACTTAGTTGAAGTTTGCTCACCTGTGTCTCCGTAAGGCAGAGAGCTGAGGCCAGCTGTTTCCTCTCTGCTCCAACGACGTAGTGGTTTTTATCAAATGCTCGCTCCAGACGCAGTAGCTGCGAGGGTGAAAATGCCGTACGGATGCGTTTTGGTTTCCGGGAGAAAGCGCCATGCAGCAGAAGGTTCTCTGCACCGGCATCGTCACCTGAACGGACCATACGGGAGGTTACACGCAGGAAATCGCTCCCTAACAGCAAGTGAAGCTCACACAAGGGTTTAAGCATGTTAACATGCTAATGTTAGCAAACACATTCACAACTTTGAAACAAGAGCGGGGCACCTCAAGAGCACCTACTTGGCCTGTTTTAATTGTGGTTTATCTTGAATTCTCAAACAACAGTTAAACTCCAACCATAAAAACAAGAATGACAAGAAACAGGTGAAATTTTGCTTAGCACCGCTAATGTGTTAAACAATGCCATGAGCTTACTTTCTTGACAGGTTGGGCTATCTTCATAAAAATCCTGATTGTTTGAATCTGGTGTCTTGGGGTAGGAAGGCATCTGACACAGAATGTACCCCTGAACTAGACCGACTCTTACACTCTAAAACCAATCTTATACCCCAGTATTAACCACACAGCCTAAAACCAACATTAGGCACTCGACCAAACTTGGTGAATCAACCTTACAAAGTAGTGCCAATGCGAGCCACTAGGAAGTACTGTACATTAAACCTGAGGACCAATGAATAACTATCATCAACCTGGATACTCAAAGGAGAAGCTTAAATCCTTGAGCCAACTTGACACTTTGGAACCAACTTTCCACCGAAGAACCAACCTTACAAACGAGGACCAGTGTTAGTCTCTAGGACCAACATATTCCACCCTGGCCTTAACCTCAGAGCAGTGTTTAGCACGTTAGCGATGCTAATCCAAGGTAAGCCATTTTCATGTATGTATTTATTTTTTTGTCATAGTATGGATTTTAAGGTTGGAACCTGTGCAGTGTTTGGAGGATTTGGAATACAATAGGAAAAGTTGAAATGATCGTTGAAATGATTTGTTTGAAGCGTGTATGTGACAGCTAAATGTCGGCCAATGCGGTGCGTGCGGCGCGGTCCTTCATTGCAAACTTTGATATCATTTACATAGAAACAAAAGTGTAAATGGTCAGCCCGAATAGATCGTCCGCGACCGTCACGCCGCACGCAAAAAAGTCGGTTGACTTGGTGGCCGCCGGGACAAAGACGACAACAGTGACGGCGAGCGCCAAGTGGCGGACATGTCGCATTCACATGCAAAGTATACACTGAGGATCAACGGCAAACCGAATCGCTGACTCATTCGCTAGCCACTATTTGAGGAGTTTCATTTCGGTGTTATAGATAGTCTGTAAAGTGTTCCATTGTAGTAAGTCGGGACTCGATAACGGATTCCAAACCAAGTCCATGCTGTTACTTTGCAACATCATGTTTTTCATTGACCTTTCGCACAGCGAAGTCTGGAATTGTTGCGTCACACGCGTGTATGATTTTGAAGTGCGCCTTTCAACACTTTCATGTCTTTCAATTCATTGATTTCCTTGATGTGCGTCTCACCGTGACGCATAGCACACGCTTGAAAATGGTATAAAAGCAGCTGTCGCAGGACAGAGAGATTGGGCGAACCACGGGGCAGACTCATCTCGGACTCACGCCGGGCGTCGGACGGACATCACGGCACGACTTGCTCAACTCCACGCCACGATCAAGCTCTGCGCGTCACCTGCCTGGGAGATCTGACAACGAACCTACTTACAAATAAAGAGAAGCATCAAACTCTTTAGAATCATCACTGAAATATTGTTTTGGCAACGGCTCGGCCTTCGTTGAGTAATATCATGATAAAAAGTTGGAAGTATATCTTTGTTACCAGATTCAGAATCTGAATTACTAACTGAAAATGTTGATCATCAATTCAATGTAGACTTTTTGGCTTTAAAAAGTCAACATTCAGCTCAAAAAAACAAACGTGCAGCTGCAAACCGGCAGAAAATGGCGCCTCTGAGTCACTGAGAGGATCCAAGCCAAAGTAATCAAACTCAGATAGTTGGAGCTGCGTCACATGATTGCCATGCAATGGATTCATCAGTTGCTTCAGTCTGGCTCACCTGGTGGTCTTTGACAGATGAATGTTGGAATTTTACAAGCAGAAAAGTCTGCATTGAATATCTAAAATCTCAAATTCAGTGTGAAGAAAAGTCTGATTTTCAATTTGATGCCGCACATATTTTTCGATACTCGTTTGTAAAATACTCAAGTACGCATGCGAAGAGGCAGTGGGCGGGGACATTGCTTGGTAGAAGCAGATGGCACTGAGGACGATGATGACGTAAAACTGGCGTCCCCTCGCACAGGAAACAAGTCGGGACTAGTGAGTGGGATCGTTCAAAACACACCTAATGGTACTCATTAGCATATTTCAACCACACGCTCATGTGCATGTTAGGGAACAAAGCCTGGCCAGGGTGGGTGAAAGAGAAAATGCCTTGTTTCTCGTTAGAACGACACTCAAATACATCCACACACTGAAAAGGTTTAATAAATCAAAGAAGCGGTGTGCTAACGTGCTTTTGTAGAAAAACCAATACATGAAATAAGTGGATCAGATAACGAATGAATCGATAAACTCCAGTAAATAAAAATGTTACCTCAATCCGAATGATCAATAAAACATGGCAACGGTAACACACACACGCGCACACGCACGCACACACACACACACACACACACACACACACACACACACACACACACACACACACACACACACACACACACACACACACACATTCCTGTTTCAATGATTTTGTGAGGTCCAGATGACTGCAGATAAGGAGTGAGGACCACCGTTGCTGATCAGTTTAGAGAACTTGTATTCCATTTAAACACTAAATGTCACCCCATTTCCCACTTGAACTTCTTTAAAAAAAAGAAATAAAACGTGGACTTGAACCTTAAATAATAGCAGGAGTGAGGTTTCTGAATGGGTACATTCAAAGTCCTCACCCCTATTGTGAATTTGGTTAAAATATCGTTATACATTTTGTGGTATGAACTTTTTCCTTTCATTAACCACGCACACACATACATAAACACACACAGTGAGTAAAAAGTGTGTGTATCCAAGTGAAATGAAAATACACACTAAAACATGATTTTGGGTGAATTTGTGAGGACCTCTCTGAAACTTTAATAGATGCATATATAGACCCTCTAGAAGCCTTTTGAATGAAAAACGTGTGAGGACCAGCCAAAAGGTCCTCACTTGTCAAAAATGTCCTCATTTCATATGGTATAAAATGTTAGTGGTCCTCACAAGACTAATCATACAAACACACACACACACACACACACACACACGAGAAGAGGCCGACTTGGTGCCGACTTGGGCTCAGACTCGCCATGCAGGCCTTCAGGGCCCTGCCGTCCCAAGTGTGGGTGTTACGTCACGTTAAAATCACGTTTTGTATATAGTATTATAGCCATCGATATTCGATGACGTCACCACACTGATGTATGGGTCAAATTCTGATCAACTCATCCCCAAAAGAAATAATACTAATAATAATAATAATAATAATAATAATAATAATAATAATAATAATAATAATAATAATAATAATAATAATAATAATACATTTCATTTAGAAGCGCCTTTCAAAACTCCCAAGGACACTTTACAGTCACAGGATATTTTTCTGCGGGTGAGCAGCGGCAGCCACAGGCGCTATCAAAGCAAATGCAGGCAAGGCACAGCATGCATGCATAAATACCAGTGGGGTAAAAAACACTATACAATTCATACAATGCTAAGGAAAAAACTCTCGTTCACCTTTTTTTGTTGAGTAATTTTAGTTCCATATTTTATTCAGTTGGAAGTTGGAAGTTATCATCTCATCTAACGGATTTGAAATACACAAATAAGATTTAAATCGACAAGTTTACCGATGTCTTGAAGTGATTTTTTTCATAACAAACGTCCTAACAGGAAATAGTTTTGTATCAACAAACGAGTACAAAAGTCGGTTACAATTTTTGAATTCACATACAAAAAAAAACAATACACAAGTAAAACTAACTTTTTCACGAGAATTTAAACGTCATTTGGAAGAATGCATATTTAATTTAATTTTAACAAACTTGCTGGTAGAAAACAATTATGGGCCATTTTTGTTTCGTCACTTTATCTTCTTTTCCTTTCGGCTTTTCCCTTCAGGGGTCGCCACAGTGAATCAATGTCCTCCATCTAACCCGTTTCATCACTTTATAATTTTGCTGATTTTTTTTTACGATGTCTGATCCGATTTTTAACAATAAATGTTAAAAGTGATTGTTTGGAGTCAATAATAAAAAATAAATAAACCAACAATTACGAGAACTACAACGAATCATTCATTGTTCCATCTCATTTATGATTTCTTCTTAAAATCAATAAGAGCTACATATGGCACCGATTTTTTTAAAAAAATCATTGTTTTGTTGCAAAACAAATGGATTAAAAGATGCTGATGTATTTTGCCCTGTTATAAAATAAGAACTACAACATAAACGCTGGCTCGTGAAAGAAAATCACAACATTTGAGCACTTTTCCATCACGTGGAAGCGACTTTCGAATAAAATAAATGCTTGGGTGTGCTCTTTTTTTCGTATAAGAAGCAATTACCATTTGGATCGCCCGAGATGTCTTTTTCTAAGTCAAGGCTTCGTTTGAGACATTTTTGGGTCTTGTCATTCTTACCGTGGTGCTTACCTGCCTGCGTGTGCATGTATCTGTGGTGGTTGTGGAAGATCCACGAAGCTGGGGGTCCGCCGGCGGCGGCAGCGGCTGCAGCGGGGTACAACAGGCTCACCCCGAGTCCGGGATGATGTCGACCGAAAACGTGCAGTCCTAAATTGGGTCCGGCTGACTGGTACGAGGCCCGGATAGGGGGGGCTACGTGGAGCGGGTGTAGGGCCTCCGGAAAGCGGAGCGCGGTGGGCCGGATGGGCTCCTCAAAGGCTGCCCGGACGGCTTGGAAGCTGGCGGGCCGCGGCCGCTGCTGCTGTTTCCCGACCAGAGCCTCGATGGAGAAACACTTCTTGACGCCTCCGGGTGGCTGCGGCTGCAACATGGCGGCCGGACGTACCCCCCCCGATACCCCAACGCCCGAACCGCACAACTAAACCATTTCGTTCCCCGGAGCACCTGTACGCGCCCCTCTCCGTGCGCGATACGCTTCCTTATCCTGGCGCGGATCACGTCGATCAAGTGACGAGCGATAAAGAGAATTAAGTCCAAGCGCGAAGTGGACCCCCTGCGTAAAGAAACTTCTCGCCAAAACGGAGCCAGCGTGCGCGCGCGTGTGTGCGGAAGAGACGCGCAACTCACCTGCCAGAGCTTCGCCCTCCTTGGCGAGGTGCGCCACTCGTGCCACGCATGCGCACAAGACGACAAGTAGGAGGAACTGCCTTCTCAAATCAAAACAAGCCAAAGTCCCAAAATGATTTCAACTTGTCAATCAAAACCCCAAGCTCGAGAATTTAAATCATCTAAAATTCAAAACAACCCCAATGGAAATAAAAATAAATTCAATGTTAAATCTTTTTTGTACCATTGGTTTCAACTACTCTACAAAATCGAAAGAGTCGCATTGGCTCAACCAATTACTCAACCTTCAAAATAAAAGTACCATTAAAAACACAACACACACACACACGCAAACACGCAATGTCCACATCAATTTTGAAAACAAGAAGACAACTAAACATCAGAGGATCGATTTTTGACGTCGTGTGGTCGCGTTTACATTGATTTAAAGTTTCATTAAAATGATACGCACGGTTGTTGGTAAAAACACAGCTACTGCAGTTAAATCAGGTTGTTTATTTTAATAATTCATTTGGTGGCGCGTCGCAAACTTTCCCTACATTTCAAATGTATTTTGGGTCGTTTTGCGAATTGTCAAGAGCAAAAATGCAAGAAATTAAATTAATGTATATTTTTCATTGATTTTTGTACAAGTACCCTAAATGCAGAGACATTTACAAACAACACTCGCACGTACATTATATGTACGTACGTCTGCATCGAAACGAGTTGTATATATCCTCCCTCAACATTAGGACGAAATTGGTGAATAACGATTGTTACGGCGACGTAATATCGTCATTTTATTACATGAATCCTCATTTGGTGAACGTTGAAAAGATCAAACTTTGTCGGGATTGAGTTACACAATTTTGATAATTTTCGTGTTTAAAAAAATCCAAGAACGACTGTGTTCAATATACACTTGGGTGGCGAAAAAGTTTCAACTCTTTTAAGCGGAAATGAAAATGGAAGAATGATGTTACGGAATTGGAAAATAGCGTTGTGTTAATCCAAATTGGCTGTAGTTTTTCTAGATGTTCCACTTTTTAAAGTGCTGAAAACACAGAAATGTTAACATTGGCATTATTGTTATGTTCCATTTTTTTTGCAGAGACGGTATCAGTCCTTTCAAGCACACCCAAAGTGCGTTCTGTCATGTTGTCTGTCATGCGTCAAAGAACCCAATCTTATTGTCTGTGTATGTATTAACTGTAAAAAAAAAAACATTTCCAAGCAAGTTTGCCAAGGGTTAATGTTGGAATGATTTTGAGTGATACCAGGTAAGCGTTATTCAAATCGATCGTAAATAATACAAACGTTCCACTATCGCGTTGGAAAACCAAAAGACACGAGTAGTGGAAAACATGTTTGAATCATTTTGAATATTTTTAAGGACAAATTATAATAAAACACACACACACACACACACACACACACACACACACACACACACACGCACGCACACACACACACACACACACACACACACACACACACACACACACACACACACACACACACACGGGACGGAAATGGGGTCCCTGAGGAAATATCAGTTTTCTGTTTTTGTTGTTGTCCTAGTGCCAATCAAAACGGCTAGCATACATAATTAGCAGCAAAGTTCATTGCTACTTCTCATTTGACTCAGCATCACATGCACAGGTATATGAGATTGTACTCAAGTACCAATATTTGCCACCTGTACCCCGACTTCTCTCTCCGTGTCCCACCTCGACGGAACCCAGTGTGAAGCACTTCATCCTCATTAGAGACATTCAGCATTAGCATTTTGTGCCCCAGGCGGCACGTGTTTTCTCATTCAAAGAGGATGCCAAGGACGAGACCACGCCCACCTCTTGGTCATCAACAGGAAGTGGATTTAGAGCCAGTGTGTGCGAAAAAGCGTCATTATTATTATTATTATTATTATTATTATTATTATTATTATTATTATTATTATTATTATTATTATTATTATATTGCGTGTTGTGTTAATTTAGCAGTTTTTAGCTTTTGTGTGCTTAAAGGACAACCGACGTCTCCGGACAAGTTGTGTCCATAATTTGTAAAATGGCTTCAAATGACTTCTACTGAATGTATTTTAATAAGATTCCACCGCATATAGCTATATTTTACATTTTAAGACTCGCGCTGAACATTCAGGAAGTCTTGTTTTTGAGTTGGTGACGAGTTCGGACGTGACGTAACTAAAGGACCGCCCCCTGACCGTAAAAAAGACGCATTGTAGAGGTCCTTCCATCACGTCAATGTATTTTGCTGTACTGTTTGGTTTGAAAACCTTGTGTTGCACCCAAAAGCCGCCAGAAGAGGGCATCCAAGCTCCATGGAAGGAATTTATCAGATTGGAAACGGGCTGATTCATTCCTCACAACAGCGGTGGCCATTTTTAGGTGCGACATTCCCCCCGTCCGTTTGCCTCAAAACGGCACGGAATAAATTCTTTAATCGATTGCAGCCATGTATGCTTTCCTCTTCAGAACTATTTGAATGATATTCATAACTGGATGTGTAACAAGAAAGCATATTCTCTGAATCTGAAGCCATTGTTTTGATTCCCCAGTAATGCGAACTGGGGGCGGGACTTTCTGAAAATGCCCAATTCGCAGCTCAATTTTTTTGCAGATTTTGGACACTTTAAGTCATTTTTATTGGTGTTTTGCATTTGAATAAAAATATCATACTGCATGTTTTGGGTATTTTAGATGCTATAAAACGTTTTTGTGATGTCAGTTAAGAAACAAAAAAGTGACGTCGGTTGTCCTTTAATGGACTTTGAAGTTCTGTTTGTGATGTAATATAGGGAACGAGATGATCATTTAGATATATATACACTGTGACTGGAAGATAAATTATTTTAAAGGACTTTGAAGTTCTGTTTGTGATGTAATGTAAGGAAAGAGATGCCCATTTCACGGTAAGATCAGAGCATTGTCATCAAATGGTGAGTGTAGTTTTTGTTTTTTTGAATGTTGCTGTGCCGATTACCATTTTGTGTTTGGGAGCCTTTTACTGAGCGAGTTGCTTGTTCTGTAGCCACAAAGGGACATAAGTCTTCTTGTGCCGGTCCCAAGCCCGGATAAATACAGAGAGTTGTGTCAGGAAGGGCATCCGACGTAAAAGCTGGGCCAAAACAAACGGATCATACTTCTGAAGATGGAGGTTACTGATTCGCTGTGGCGACCCCTTGAAAGGAAAAGCCGAAAAGGACAGAAGAAGTGTGCGTAAAAGCGTCAATGAAGTGTTGGAACTTCTCCCGACAACTCTCTGCTGCCCCGAGGTGGCCGAAATGTCACTTCACAAAACGGTTAACCCACCTACAGTGTACGTATTATGTGAAGGGGTCAATTTTACCCGTTTCCATTTGTTGTACTGACTGAAGCACTGGATATCCTTTCTTTTTACTTTCTTCAAATAGTTCTAAGATATCCCAATGGGATCCAAAATATGTTGTCTCTCTTTTCAAGTACTGTACTGTACGTTTATAACATCCCTGAAACAGTTGTTGCTGATGTCACCTATTATTTGAATATGATGTGTGGATTGTTATTTATGGGTAAAAATAACCCACAACTTAATCAAAGTGATTTTATAAATCATAATATGAGGGTGAAAATCATGAACATTAAAACAGGGTGTCCCCCACCTAATGCCCGACAAGAGCTGGGATAGGCTCCAACACACCCACCGTGGGGATTATAATCTTGAATAATTTGATGTAGATTTTTTGGGAAATATACATTTTCAAAAAACAAAGATTTACACAAAATACTGTTTTTAGTGAAATAATGTGGCAGACACATTTTTTGAGGGTTAGGGTTATGATTGTGTTGTTGTTTTCTCTTCCTTTTATTGAGTCATGGCAACAAAAACATGAGCGAAAGCTCACAACATGATAAAAATCAAGTGACAGGTCAGTCAACAGAAAGTTTTTGAAATGTTAAACTTGTACAAAAAGTGCAAGTGCATGACAATTCTTATTTTCACAACAAAAAATGTATCTTTGGCAAACAAACTACCTGTAAAAAAAGTTTAAAAAATATTTACAGGAAGGTCTAAATCAAACAAAAAACAGTCGAACTAAGCAGCTTCAACTGAAGCTGAATGCTCATTGCTTAATATGCTAACATGACACATCAACAGCTAGCATTTGACCATGACAAGCCAACACTTAAAACCAACTCGAAAAACTACACGCTAATATGCAAACATGACCCGCCAACATGTAACATTAACACCGTAAACTCATTCCAGAAGAATTTTCATGCTAATATGTGATGATGAGATTTAGCATATTAATGAGTGTTAACCGCAACAAACTTATTCTAAGCTAACAAGCTACATACTAGCATGGCATCAAAATGGAGCCTTTGACCATAAGGACACACTGATACTACAAACTTGTTCTTCATTTTGTGCGCATCTGCGAAATTGTGATGTTGACATTTGGCATTTTCCTGTGTGAATTCACAAACGTGACAAACTGTAACTCGTTCTTAACTAGAAAAGTGTACATGGTAACATGTTAACATGACACGTCAACAAGTAGCATTTGCACATAAAAAGAGGTGAACATGACAAACAGGTTTTTAACTAGAAGGAGCTACATGCTAAGTGCTAACATGACACATTAACATGGAGCATTTGAACACATGAAAATCCCAGCATTAGTTGTGTCAGTAAACTTAAGTTTCAAAAACAATAAAATAAAAAATAAGCAACGTGCGAACACGCCCGCATTTCTGCGAGCAGCGGGGGAAAAAAATAATAGTAAGCACGCCTGTTGCACATGTGAAATCAATCCTTTTTAACACTGTCCCGGCAACAAAAAGAAAAATGTGTCATCGGACTTGGTGTTGTTGTGGGCGTGGCCTACATCAGGAAGGCGCGACGGCGACCGCAGCCATGTTGAGGCTGGGGCACGCGTCTCTGTGATTGAGTTTGAAGAGCAGCTG
Organism: Hippocampus bargibanti; assembly: GCF_051943395.1. Lineage (NCBI taxonomy): Eukaryota > Metazoa > Chordata > Actinopteri > Syngnathiformes > Syngnathidae > Hippocampus > Hippocampus bargibanti. The sequence goes on from NC_142735.1 coordinate 20,536,952, forward strand.
CTCTTTCTCCCGCACCAACGTCTCGTTGAACAAACGCTGACGCTCCAACGACGAGTGCGCCTCCTCGCGCTCGCGACACATTTGCCTGAACCGCCAAAAAAACAACAACACAACTTTATCAGATGCTTATTTGGATTGCTTTTCACTATCCATTTGGAGATTGCTTCATCTTAGTTGACTTTTAAATGTGAGATGGTCCACCACGATTGGTCATCAGCCAATGTTGGGGCACGTATAGATAATCAAGGGACTGGTCGCCAGTCCACATACAGCAGGGGTGTCATACTAATTTTTTTTCCGCGGGCCACATTGTCGTTGAGGTTTTCTCTCGAGGGCCGTTAGGAATTAGGGGAAGCCATTAGAATGTTTTATCTCCTCCACATATTACATACAGAACACACAACTAATTAACTCATCCACTGCCAGACGCTGTGCAAAAATATGTCCACTCCAGTGCCAGGGTTTTTGTCATTTTCACTCAAATTGCAGGACCGACATTTTATCGAGTTTTAGGACTATATAAACATTCAATTCGGCATAAGAAACATTAGACTCTCTTCTTTCATCAGAAAAAAAAGAGTTAATTCCTAAATTATATGGGTCTGGAGTTATCTGAGCTTGAAATGGGGGCAGCCGTACAAAATACAATACATAGTTATTGATTTATATAACGCTTTAACAACAGCTGAAGCTGTAACAAAGCGTTAACATGGACAAAGGGCAAATGCTGCCCCCTCGTGGAAGGGAAAAACATTGCCAGAGGTCTGACCCGCGCTACATTCCCCCGCAAGAAAAACTAAAACCCGAACAAATTTGGGAATGGCGCTCCACGTCAAGTAAAAAATAATGACTGTTATTGTGGTTTACAATGGACAATTTGAAAATTTGTTTCAGACTTTAGCAAGCATCACGGCACTTGGCATGCTTGATTTGGTTTTGCGGGCCGAATCAATTGACGTGTGGGGCCAGATATGGCCCTGGGCCTTGACTTTGACACCAAAGATATACAGACAGGCAAACATTTCTTTCATGAAGCTAACATACATACGCCTCTATTTTTTGTTCCCACGAGAGGAAAAATCCCACTAGGCAGGCGTGCAAAGCGCTAACGGCGGCCGACTTACCGCAGAACGCTTTGACTTTTATCCAAACGAACTCGAAAGTCTTCGTTCTGCTGCAACGTTTGCACCAATTGGTCCTCGGCGCACAGCTTCTCTTCCGCCTGAAACACGATGACGACGTCACTTTGGTTGACACCACCTCAAAACTAGCGTCATTTGGTCGCGATAACATGGAAAGTGCTGCTCAGATATGATGATCTCAAGTTAACTTACGCAGAAACGACATGACCAAACTACTGCGGCATTCCGCACTATATTCGTCCATCGTCCACACATCACTACGACACGGTACGAATGAGCACGTGCGCGTGCCGAACCGAAAGCCTTACCAGTTGCGCCATGTCTTGCAACTTGCGATTTTGTTCCCTGAGGCGTTCGCTCTTCATCTCGATAACAAACAGCAAAGACTCCTGCTCCGACTCCCAGAATGCACCTGGACTGCCGTGCGCCTGACACGTTACGTAATCAGTGTTTAAGGCGTAAATGGCTGATGGTTGCCATGGAAACGTGCACGTTTGTGCTTACCTGAATGTTCCTGAGAAGATTTTTTTGGAAAGTGGACTCTTGGACACGCCTCTTCAGCTCGTTATAACGCTCGAGCTCCGCCTTCAAATCACTCACCTCCACCTACACACACAAAAACAAGCTGATGATGACAAGCATGGTGTACATCTAATCGTTGCCGTGGTTACTTACTTTTAACAGGTTCTCACTGATCTGAAACTTCTCCGTCAACTGAACTTTGACCTCTTCATGTGCTCGTTCAACCTCTGTGGAAGACAACAAGGCTGTGACATCCATCTATTTTCCAGACCACTTAATCCTCATTAGGGTCGAAGGAGGGTGCTGGAGGCTATCTTAGTCATCTTCGGGCACGAGACGGGGGACACCCTGAATTGGTTGCCAGCCAATTACAGGGCATATCGAGACCGTCAACCATTCTAGGGGCAATTTTAGAGTGTTCAATCAGCCTGCCATGCATGTTTTTGGAATGTGGGAGGAAACCGGCGGTCCAGAGAAAACCCAACGTGCACACAAATCCTCCAAATACAAAGCTTCAAAGTACCACAAAGAATCATTGAAATGAGTCAAAGGTGGATCGACGCAGGGAGCAGTCAGGCCACATGCACTAACTCATTCACTGCCAGATTATGTGCAAACAATGTGTCCACTGCAGTGCCAGGGTTTTTGTCATTGTCACTCAATTTCCAGGACCCACAGAATATTAAGTTTTAGGACAACATAAATATTCAATGCAGCGTAAGAAACTTTAGACTCTCTTCTTTCATCAAAAAAAAAGAGTTAATTCCTAAATTATATGGGTGTGGAGTTATATGCGGTTCAAGTGGGGGAGTCTGTACAAAAGGCAAATGCTGGACGGGAAAAACATTTCCAGAGGTCTGACCAGCGCTTTATCGGCAAGCAAGAAAAACCAAAACCAGAACAAATTTGGGAATGGCGCTCCACATCATGCTTTTCAATTCCCAAAATATGGCAGGGAATGAGTTAAAAATGCAGCAATCAAATTGTACTCAAATTAGTGGCCATAATTTCCTGAGTCTGTTTTATTTTCACCACGCTTTCAACGCTGCGGTATTAACAACAATGGGGCGCAATGATGACAGCAGTGAAGCCTCACACAAATATTCAAACAACCAAGCCCAATAATGTGGGCAGTTAAATACCTTTTAAGTGTTGTTGGTGTTGCTGTGCAGTTTGTTGCCGTTGCTGTTGATGAATGGCAGTGAGCTGAGCGCAGGTCTCCGTCTTGACCTTCGCAAACACACACCCCACGGTGGCACGTTAACCACTGAGCCCCTTGCCCGCGCACGAAGCGCGTCCGTCAAAGTCGAGCCCACCTTGTCGAATAGGGAGAGCACCAGCGTGCACATTTCTTCATCGGCGTGTTCTTTAAGAAGCTCCGCCCTCTCTGCACCACCGTTGGCCAAGAGAACTTCCTTCAGGATCTTCAGCTGCCACTCCAAGCGCTCCAGGTGCTTCTCCAATGCCGCCGCGTTAGCATTAGCCACGCCGCGGCGCTCAGAATGCGCACGCTTGACTGAGAGTCACATGACAGCAACCACAAATATTTTATCACCACCTCAACTAGCACACACAGAAACACAGCAGCACATAAACAAGCACAAACATATCGTTGACCACAAAAGGATTTTTGGAACATTTCTTCAATTGATACTCTAACAAAAAACTCCCACTGGAAGAAGTAAAAAAATAAAAAACAATCGAACTACTAGTGCATTTTGACACTTTTTTTCTGTTGTTTTCCAAAAATCTTGAAAAATGACAACGGCCGGCAATATGCAGACATAAACGCAAAATAGCATACACAAACAAAGACATACACACGCACACAGAAAAAAAAATCAACTGACCTCCATCATTTCGGCCTTTGTCATCTTTCTTAGTTTTCTTCTGGAACACAAGAACGTAGACACCAGGCAACATGTTAGCACCGTCACCAAAATATTGAGCAAAAAAGATGCTTGATGCCACCATGCATCGGCGCTTTGTTCAGGAAGTCTTAAAACCCATTATTATTCTTTGGAGTTTTAGGTTTACTATTTTTGTACTTTTATTGTCTTTCTTGTTAATTTGTTGTTTTATTGTTTGTCATATTGTTTATTTTTGTTCCATGTGCAGCACTCTCTATACAGTGGTGATAGTTTTAAAGTGATATGTAATATATTTGAGTTGGGACTATTATTAAAATTCTCTTTGGTTTTTTGTTCTATAAGATCAGCGGAAAAACATACATCAGATTTTTGGGGCTGGGGAATGTGGAGTAAGACATTTTATTTAAAGTCCACACACTCTCTTCCCACCTTCAAATCCCAATTCATAACCCATCTGTTTAAAATTGCATTTACAGTTTACGTCTGTGTAAGCTCTCGTCGTGCAGGAGTGGTCCATCGATGAAAAGGTTTCTTCAGCGAACTAAAGAACACTTTAGTTCGCTGAAGATCGCATCTTGGATAAGAAGCGAAACGTCCGACACCTTCAAAGAAGTACAGATGACGGCTGAAGAAACCTTTTCATCCATTTACAATTTAGCTTAATCAGCTCTATTATTATTAATCATTTTATTTATGGTTTTATTATGCTGGTGTTATTGTTCTTCTAATGGTAAAGTGTCCATTGGTGCTTTGAAAGGCGCTTGTGAATTACATGTATTATTATTATTTATTATTACAAGCATCATAGGGACCATGCTAATTGCTACTTGTTATGCTAGCATGTCGAGCCGGTCACATTAGACAGCCTGAGCACGTCTGCGCTGCAAAGCCAATTAAAGCCACTAAACCAATTAAAGAGATAAAAACAAGTTAGTGCTGACCAAGGGCCACTTTCTATTCTCAGTGAAAGATTTACGTACGCAGCTCTGACACCTAAGTAAGAAGGTCCATGCTACACAAAGTAAGAAACAGGAAACACGGTGGGATATCAACACATATGACAGGAAGTCATCAAGGAAATGCGGGGGACCTGTTAGCATGTTGATGCTAACAGATGCTTGATGTCATGTACTAAGGAAACTATAGAGGAAGTTTCCAGGTGTGTTAAACAAGGTTAAATCAATGTTTGTTTTTAGGCCAACGCCGGTAATCAATCAATCAATATTTCCATCTATCTATTTATGAAATGTAAATTTCTTCACTGCGAGACCAATCCAATCTATTATCTCTTTCATCTGTAACTGCTTCATACAAGAAAGAGGGTGCAGAAGAGCAGAAAAGTGCTTATGATTGAATAACTGTATTTTGTGTTGTGTCATATTATATATTTTGACTTCAAGATGGCGCCGTGAAAGTGGCTGCATTTTCAGCAGCTCCTGTATTTGGGTCTTTTACTTATTTTGCCGTTCCTTTTCCTTTCATCACTTTGCTGCTATGAGTTGTGAATTTCTCTACTGTGAGACTAATAAAGGTTAATCTAATCTTAGATTTCCCTGACTTTGTCCCTTGACAACATACAGACCATTAAAAAGCGGCTTGTCAACGATGTGACCCCTTTGATATTTTAGTTTTGAAAGTCACTGATTGGACACGTGACCATGACGTCACTTTAAACTTCCAAGCTCACTCGAAAATGTTTGTTTTGACACGTTGGCTGGAGGATCTTTTTGAAATTATTTAAAGTAGAACGATCTTATCTTCAACTGTTTTTAAATCTCAAATGACTCCATTTTGTGACAAATCATCAAGAACCTGGTTTCATTCCAACTGAGTGTGAACATGTGCAGGGAGCACGTTTAAATTTAAACGTTACGCGTGATGACGTATCTGTGTCAGTTCATGAGTTTGCGTATAGAATGTCGAGTACATTGAAAACAGATGTGCGTTCAACAAAGTTCAACTATACCCGCGTTTGTGCTCTCAACCATGTCTGACTTTGCCTAACATTCTCGTCGCCTCGTGAAAGTTACCGTGAAATGCTTTTTTGGCTTTGACGGAGGTTTGGGCGGCTGAGAAGCACGTCGCCCACGGGGGCTCACCTTGCTGTGGCCGCAGCCCATGCCTGCTGAAGCCGCCTCGTCTCGTGTCGCCCTTCTCGTCGCTCGGCCTCGACGTAGTCTTTTCGGAACTCGTTGTTTCGTCGTCGTCCTCAGCTGCCTCCGCCGAGTAGAGCTGATAATTTTGGCCGAGCTTCAGCAAAGTTCCTGAACGCCCCGCCGCCCGGCTTGACGTAATGATGCATTCAAGACATAGCATGGGGGAAGCGCCGCGTTGGAAACGCTGTCACAATAAAACACTCCATTCCAAATATCCTATTCTATAAAGACACAAATACTTAGCCGTGTATATTTTGTGCGTTCACTTCACTTTATTTGTTTTCAAGACAAATTGAGAAGCACAACGTGAATGTTCAAACTTTGAACTCTATAAAATGCAAAAAATTCAAACTCTGAAGAACCACTATACTTTAAATATTGGCGTTAAATTAAAATGATATGATATGGTAACTCTAAGTAGGGAAAGCTAACATTTTTATTGTGTCATTGAAGGCATCAGTAGCTGAGGCCGGGACATGCGCCGGAGGGGGTTTCTTATCTGCGCTTCAAAATTACCGTATTAACCGCAAAACATAAACCGAACAACTACTACTGGCTCATGTTTCTTCAATTGGAAACAACACTTTATTAATGTGCATTGACTGTCTTGTGTTAGTTCAACCGGAAGCAAAACTGAATTTAAATTAAGCAAATAAAACACGAAAATGGACCGAAGTACTGTACATATTTCCACCATTTAAAAGAGCACAATTATTGGGGTGATCAAGTTATTGACTAAAAAAATGTAGGTTGTTTGAACTAAACTAATCCTTATTAGACTTTGCAATACATTTATTGCATCAGGCAAAAGACAAAAGTGAATTGTGTTAAATATATAGAATAATAATAATAATAATAATAATAATAATAGTAATAATAATAATAATAATAATAATAATAATAATAATAATAATAATAATAATAATAATAATAACCGTTTGGTTCGGGGCCGCCACAAAAATGGACAAAATCCGACTTCAACGGACAGTTAGGACGGCGGAAAAAATCATTGGCACCGCCCTACCCACTCTCGAGGACTTGCACACTGCAAGAATCCAAACTAGGGCGCGGAAAATCCTACTGGACCCTCCGCACCCTGCCCACCACCTTTTCCAGCTACTCCCCTCAGGCAGGCGCTACCGATCCATGCGCACCAAATCCAGCAGACATTTAAACAGCTTCTTCCCCCAAGCCATTAACTCTTTGAACTCTTTCAACAGTAGCCAAAATGGAACTGTATAGTGCCACTTAGCAGTTTTTTTTTTTTTGACAACGATACTAGTGCAGCGTGTTCTACCGGAAACAAATTCCTTGTGTGTTCTACATACTTGGCAATAAAGATGATTCTGATTCTGATAATAATATCGACGGGCGGCCCGGTAGTCGAGTGGTTAGCACACCGGCTTCACAGTGCAGAGGTCGCCGGTTCGCGTCCCGGTCCGGCCTCCCTGTTTGCATGTTCTCCCCAGACCCGCGTGGGTTTTCTCCGGGTCCTCCGGTTTCCTCCCACACTCCTAAAACATGCATGGCAGGCAGATTGACCACTCCAAATTGTCCCTCGGTGTGAGTGTGAGAGTGACTGTTGTACGTCTTTGTGTGCCCTGCGATAGGCTGGCAACCAATTCATGGTGTCCCCCGCCTCGTGCCCGAAGACAGCTGAGATAGGCTCCAGCAACCCCCGCGACCCTAATGAGGAATAATATAATAATAGATGAGAGAATAATATAGACAGCTTCATAAATTGCACAAATGTTGCCCTTCAAATTTCCAGCAGTTTGTTCACAAAAATACTCATTAAAAATGACCAAATTGTCTTAATATACGTGCAATAATGGCAAAGTCATGTTATGACAAATATTCAATTTCATACCTAGCTCAGAAACCAAGCAACCGATTTTGCCGTCTGCGAAAGTGTGACTCCAAAACTGCCACGTTCATGACACTTTAGATAACAGAACCCTCAAAATGTTGTGGCTCCCTCCAGTGACATGAATGAATAAGACAGCTTGAGTGACGTTTGTAAAAACGTGAAAGGAACCCTGGAGGCCCGTGGGCAACCACCCCATTGTATTAGATTTGATTTTGCGTCATTTGACTTGTCAATGCCTGGCCTACAGTAACGGATACTGAATAAATAAAGTAATCAAAAAACAAGATGAAGAGGCGCCTCCAGTGGATTTCAATCGTTACTACACATCTTGAAGACTCGCCTTTCCAAATAAAAATGTGATTATGATTAACTGGGTGTAAGCGGTTGGCCGCGAAAGCAAGCAAGCAAGCATTCAAGCAGCTGGTACCCCCTGAGGGCAACTTTGTCACGTTTCCCAGAACTGCTGTTCCAAATAGGCACCGTAATAAATTCCACACAGGAGTTGGCCCATGCTGTACAGACAGTTCGTTGATATTGACATACCTGTCAACGTAAACGTTTCCCCATATTTTATACGTTTTTTTATCATTTCAAATAATGTACGGCGTACTGCAACTTTCATACTGGATTTTTTAAAAATTGTTTACCGATCTTACAAAGACCATTTTGGCTCATATCCAGTTCGTCTCAACTGCTGGTAGCCAATAACAATGCTGCCACCAATCGCTACTGTTGTCACGGCAAACAAGCATAAGTAATCCTCAAATTTACATATTTTTTATCGCTGCGTATGTACGGTCAGCTTGATAAAAGCAATTAGTGATGGGAATACTGGCTCTTTTTGATCGGCTCACCAAAACGATCGACTCTTTCGACTCCCAAATGATCCTCATTTTTTTTGTTGCTTAATTTACTTCTATAAATTGTGCACAATTATATGTAAAACGAATTACTAACATAAAAAATAGCAAAAAGCATAGCAAACTTGGGTTAAGTGACATGAACTTGCTTGGTTATTTTGTTGTTTATTTTGCAAATGCGCTACATTATGAGGCTTTTTTTTAGTATTGGTTTTTGTTGATTGTAACGTTTGCTTCCACTTGGCTGCTGTCATTGCAGCATTCCTTTTAATGTGTTCAAAGTGTTTGTAGCGTGTCTTACCTTCAGTAATTTTGTTTAGAAGTTATTTTGTGTTTTTTAGTTCAGGCTTATGTTTGTATCACAATTTGGTGTTGCAGCATTCTTGTGTTCACATCGATCGTTTGAATCGTGTTTACCTTGTGGGCCACCGTACTACATGCAATTAAAACAACAATGCTAAAAGTTGGACAGATGGCATTTTTATTAATCGCTGAAATTGAAGGCGATGGCTGACAGGTCAGGGGGCCGAGTAGAAAAGTTGGTTTCGCCGGGCAAATCGCCACAAGGACAGCAAAACGCCGATGGAGGAGAAGCCGATGAGCAGCCAGAGGATTCCCGCGCTCACGTAGAGCGCGCGCAAACTGATGAACAGCGTCATGACGTCATCACTATGTTATAAGGTGTAGGGGCCCTGACATCCAGTAATGACTTGAATTTTTCACAGTCACTAAGAGGCTCTAATATCTACTAATATATATGTTTAATATATACTCGTATATAAAATATTTTTTTTGGGTGGGGGTGAAGCTCGAAAATATAGTTAGGGTACACGTATCTCAAGGCGCCACTCTAATAGCGTTTCATAATGATGTCATTGGACGTGAGGCTTTTTCAACTGACCGTTCCCGCGGCGATTCTGCGTAACCTTGAAAGTAACACAGACGCGCCATTACGTAGGCCGCCCCGCACACGCAAGACACACCTGGGGGAAACATCACAAGCGCACGGGATTTTTTTTTACGTACGTCACCACAAGATTCAGGAGACTTTCAGTGCAACTGTGACGTCACCTTGGCTGAAGAAGACTCCAGACGTCCACAAGATGGCGATGAAGAGGGGGAAATACTCTGAGCAATTCACTCTGCGAGTTCATTAGAATTAAGATGGCTGCAAAGGTGGTTTATCATGTGATGTCATGCACTTACTGGGCCCTGAAGACTCTTTCGAATTGGGGAGGTCCACTCGTACACGGGGGCGCCACGTGAAACTTCCTACGGGCGCTTATCACCTGCAAGGAGAAGTACGCTGTGCACACGTGTACACAATATACGTCCAATTAGACATAAACAAAACAATCACAGATAGAAATTACATTCAGAATCATTCCCAAATTGGAACTTCCTCAAAATGGCCGCCCACTGCACCTTGCTCAAGAACGGCGGCGACAGTAACAGCGGCCAGGCCAGCAAGCTGATGATGTTCCTCTTCCATGACGTCTTGTCCAGTGTGCGGTCTTGGCCACCGGTTCAGACAATGTGGCCTCAAAGGGGCGCAGCCCCATGAACTAACTGACAATTATTGGCAACGCATGCAAATAATGCAACACATACACACACACACACACACACATAAAGTGTTTTTGGAGTAGTATATTTACAAGACATAATTCTCTTGTTTAACACGAACATATCAAAAGTAGAAAATACTTACAAAAATGGTCTGCCATATATAAAAATAACATCTATGTCCAGATCGCAACATTACATACAAAAAATAGATTTAGAAACATTTAGACACGAACAAGGTGGCGCATAAGCTCCGCCCTCCGGCCAATATGCGAGTGCATCGGGGAAGTCAACGTCCAACTCCACTCAAGAACTCATTGTAGTGCGTCATGTAACATTTGACATCACGTAACATGTGAACAAACCGTGTGGTGACAAAACAACTTGTCTGATGTTACACGTCAGAAAAATGTTGCACAACATATACCCCAGGTGCTGTCACGTGGTGCATTACATGACACTGCTTGGGGGCACATGTGCGACGTGCCACCTGAGGCTTTGTGGACATTTTGATATCATGTGATGTCACGTGACATGCGCGGTGACAACTAATACTAACAACGAGCGGTTGACGCAACATGTGCCGCAGGCTACGGGTGGCTACCAGTTGTTGGCGACAGGAAGTGCGTCGACGCCTACTGGTTCGAGGCGAGCAGCTCATCAAGGTCAGCCATCCACTCGTGCGCGCTCTGCCCCTTGAGCAGCGACTCCACCAGGTCATTCTCGGCGGCGAAGCTCCCAGCAGTGGCGTTGTAGCCGAAGGAGAGCTGCTGCTGATTGGCCGCCCTGCTGACCTGGTAACCTTGGTTACACGCCAGGCCTGGCCGCCCGCCACTGGCCGTCGCCCCGAAGGCCACGAGGTCGGGAAGGACGCTCTGATTGGTCGGGTGGTTCTGAGCGGCTTGCTGTGGTGTTTGGGGTGGCCCCAGGTTTTGCGGGTTGGGTGGCACCCTCTGCTGGGCGCTCTGCATCATTCCCGCCACAGGCCGTCCGGCGGGATTGGCGTTAAACGCGTTAGCGGCCATCTTGGGGATGCGAGGTTGCTGTTGCTGCTGCATGTGGAAGGCGTTTGTGGCATTGGCGAAGGCGTTGGGAGGAAGGCCGGCGCTAGCGGGCGGCGTCGGCTGTTGCCAAACTGCGTTCTGGGCGGCCTGCATGTTAGCGGGCATGCGGGCCGTGGCCATTTGCTGCTGCTTCAACATGCCGGCGGCGTTGGGCTGTTTGCTGAGGTGCTGCTGGGACAATATGTTGTGCCTGTACAGGGGCTGGCGCTGTTGGGAGGCGTGCCCGCCGCCGCCGTGCCCGCCGCTTGGGTGAAGGGTCATGTTGTTGTACAGGACCTGCTGGACATCCACACCAGCTCCGCCTCCGCAGGACGTCAGCCCAAGGTCCACCTGGCTAACCGTTGGCGGCTGAGCCACGGCGCCCGCCGACATGGCGCCGGAGGCCATGTTGAGTCCCATCATGCCTTGTGGTTGAGAAAACATGCGCTGATTGGAGGAGGCGGGGCCTCCCATGGAAGACACGCTGGCCAGTGACTGCGAAGAAGCTGAGGGCGGACAAAGCGTGACCCGCATTAGTTGTAACAATAATATGAAAATGTCAACTGCATATCATTATGCTTAATAATCGCTAGAACATCTAATTGTCTCACGACTGTAGCATTAGCGTATGGGATATGAAATTCATATAGTAACTACATTCAATCAATTTAAACAAGAATAACCGAAACAATAGAAGGTTTATTTCACACAATTGATGTTTTTGTCGCACTGCATTATCAACATTGATTTGTAACCTTTAAAAATGGGGAAAATGAAAAACATATGATATCATTTTCCTATCAGCTGAAAGTGGCGTGATCAGCACCAATTTCCCATCTCGTGCCATGCTTTTCTTGAATGCATAAAAAAAAAGCTTTTCATTGACCCTCTGGTTTAATATATTTATGTGCATTTGTGTCTGTGACTCCTACCACGGCCGTGTTCACAAATGACTTGACATCAAGGCGTAATATTTTAGTGACATCTCTCAAGTTAACGCAGTTCACAATGTGACGGCTATTTGCATTAAAAAGATAGAAAAAGCAGAAGTGATGTTGACGTCAATGACGTAAAAGCCGCGTTGTACGCAAATGAGAGCACTGGCTCATTTGCATGGAAAAATCTATGTATGCAAATATGTTTTGGAGATGTGTGAACAACACCAGGAAGGCTGAAAGCTGTGCTCATACTGGAAGTTATTATTACGCTTCGTGAATAACTATGTCAAAATAAAAAATTTAAAAAAAGTCCAACGGTTTTAGAACAATGATCCTCAACATATATTTTGCAAGGTCATTACTATAAATCGATGGCAGTCATCCGGATCATCGATTCATAAAAGGCCTTGATAGCTACAGGCCTCAAACGTTTGCGATACACTGTTTTTACGGTGACAACTTCGAACGGATGAAATTTGAACCATTCTTTGGTGGCGCCACTAATTTGCAGCGCTTCACAATTACAAGTGTGATCCACTTGGAGATTTTATTAGAACTTTTATGAACTAAATGAGTCGGAGAATACCCTTGTTTCTAAGCATACTCCAAAAATATGGTCATGTTTGTCTGGACCTTTCTGAGTCTGTCTGTCTAATTTGTTTTCAATGTGGTAGATTTGGCAGTGAAAATATTGAACAGATTTTGGATACGGGAAAAAAAAGTTCTGCGATGAATATGATAATGATGATGATGATTTTTCTGACCCGTAAACTGGCTGACGGAGGCTTGGCCAAAAGCATTCTGATTGGCGTTCTGTCCCGGTTGGTCCTGGTACTGCGGGGGTGGTCTGGTCAAGTGTCTCTGGAGCTGCTGGTCCTGTTGACGTTGTTTCTCCTGCACGGCGCAACACCACAACATAATTTGTCACCGGCCAGAAATAATTAAGATGTCGTAAAAGAAGCAAAGAGCGTCACTGTTAAGAGCGCCGACGCGTATGTGGAACTGCCGCGGCTTGAAAATGAAGCGGATTTACGTGGGACAGGAGATGTGAGGCAATCTCTTTTTTTAATGAATGCTACAGCTTTGTGTTTGCTTTCAAAAATTTCATAATGACGTCCCTGATCCACCGGTGAAAAGGATGCTTTGATTCTCTCCTCTTTCATCTCGAACCGCTTCATGCAACAAAGAGGGTGCAGAATGTGCTGAAGATTGAAGACCGTCTATGTCTTTTGTGTTGTGTCACAGTAATGGTTTTGTTTTTGACTTCAAGATGGCGCAGCGAGACTGGATGCCTCTACAGCAGTGACAGCTCCACTGTGAGACGAATAAAGGCTCATCTAATCTAATATAATCTTTGATAACAACAATCAAGGGTATAGATAGATAGAGAGATAGAGATAGAGAGAGAGCGATAGATAGACAGATAGATAGACAGATAGATAGATAGATAGATAGATAGATAGATAGATAGATAGATAGATAGATAGATAGATAGATAGATAGATAGATAGATAGATAGATAGATAGATAGATAGATAGATAGATAGATAGATAGATAGATAGATAGATAGATAGATAGATAGATAGATATTTTTTGTAGCTTTGTACAATGTAATTGCAGTTACGTTTTATTTTTAAATTTTACTTTGAGCTATTTTGCTGATTTTTGTTCACTGTATTCAACTCTGGTCGCATGTAAGGTTTCCGAGCGCCGGTAACATGGGAGGCAGACGAATAATTTTGGAAGGAATATAGCGGAATTGACCTGTTCAGCCATCATCTGCTGTCTCTGCAGGTACTGCTGCTTCTGCTGGTCCAGAATCTGCTGCTGCTGCTGTTGCTGCTTGAGTGCCGCCGCCTGGCTGCTGAGGTAGGCCGTATTACCGTGGTTACTCGCCATGGCGTTGGGCCCGGACGGGGCTGCCATTCCGCTAGGGCCCGGTGCGGATGCCAGGGTGTTAGCGGGACTGGGCCCGTGTGGAGGCGCCGGGTACGAGTTCTGGTCCTGTGAGAAGAAGACACAAACAAGAGTGTGGGCACAAAATAAGTACAAAATACGTACAACTGCAGCTAATCAATTTGGTTCTAAGAATCTATATTATTCTGGGTTGAGTGAACACTGGCGCCTGTGGCTGCCGCTGCTCACCCACAGGAAAACGTATCCTGAGATTGTAAAGTGACCATGAGAGTTTTGAAAGGTGCTTATTAATGAAATGTATTATTATTATTATATGAGATACTTGTATGTCGCCCAGTTTAAAAAAAACATATGCAAGCACAGATTCTGAGTGTATCTGTGTCAGGTGGGACCTGCAAGAAGCTGAGCATATTATAGTTTATGATACGCAGTGCTGAGCACCACCTGCCGGACAAACTCTTGCCCAATCACCTGCTGGGCGAAGGTCAGCAATGAGCTCATGTTAGTAAGCAGCTGTAACCTGTTAGCAATCTGTTCACGTTTTTTCTTTGTAACCCTGAGACGTGTTAGACTTTTTTGGGGCCATGGGCGGACTTTTTGCAAACACCCACACATTTATTTATTGCTTACTTGACTGCATAAGATCTGCTCTTATTTTATTTCTCACCTTTTTAAAATGTTTACTTTCCAAGACGCTTGTACCATTTGTTGATTTTAAAGCAAATAAATGGAACAAATAAATAAAAAGGGATAATTATTTTGACAATTAAAAGATATTTGAGAGCGCTACATTTGAAAATAAATAAAGAAAGAAATGCGGTGAGAATCAGTCTATTTTCATGCAGGATAACAGAAATCAGAGATTTCCCATTAACTCATTCACTGCTAGACAATGTGCATAAATGTGTCCACTCCAGTGCCAGGGTTTTTGTCATTTTCACTCAAATTTCAGGAGCAACAAAATATTGAGTTTTACGACTACATAAACATTCAATTCAGCCAAAGAAACTTCAGACTCTCTTCTTTCATCAGGAAAAAATAAGAGTTAGTTCCTAAGTTATACGGGTCTGGAGTTATCTGAGCTTGAAATGGGGACGGCTGTACAAAAGGCAAATGCTGCTCCCACGTGGGAGGGAAAAACATTTCCAGAGGTCTGACCGCAGCTTGATTCGCACCCCCTCACAAGAAAAAACAGAAACCCGAACAAATTCGGAAATGGCGCTCCACGTCATCCTTTTTAATTCCTGAATAAATTCGGGAATGGCAGTGAATGAGTTAAGAGGCAGAAATTCAGAAGATTTGAACACTATCAAGGTCAACAATGACTCTAAACAAGTAATTTTAATTAATTTCATTATTGATTAGATGCCAATTAACCAATGAATTGTGGCACCCTGAAGTTGGAAATTCCAAACGTGCGTCTGTGTGCGTGCGTGTCACCTGCGAGTGTGTTAGGTGCGGCCGGAAGTTCATGTTGTTCTTCTGTTTCATTTGCTGCTGCTGCTGGTGTTGCTGCTGTCTGAGCAGGCTGAGCAGGGCGGCCTTGTTCTGGTTCTGGCTGTTGGTGGACCGGGGCGGACCGGGCCCGGCTTCAAAGTGGGAAAGGGGCTTGGTGTTGTTGTAGTTCAACATGGCCGCCTGGGCCCCCGGCGCGTGGTTGAGAGGGGGCCCCTGAGCAGGATGGCTAAGCAAGCCGGGGTGGCCGGCGGCCCCCGGCATGTAAGTGTTGGCCCCTGCCTTGGGCGAGCCCTTGGGGGGCTGGCCAGGCATAAGGCGCTGCTTCGGCGTGCTGGAATTGAAGTCCTGCGGGTACAAGGAGGGGGCGGCCGGCTTGTCCACGCCAAACGCCGGCCCCAGCGGGCTCTGTGAGGGGGCGGCCATCTGCGTCCAGGGCGGGGGGTGTGCGTGGGGGCCCCCTTGGTTGTGGAACTTGGCCCCGGCAGGTGGCGTCTGTCGGTGCTGCAGCTGGCTGTGGAGCTGCTGCGCCCGCTGCTGCTGGGCAGCCAGTTGCTGAAGCTGCTGCGCGGGGGACAGGTCTTTGGCGAGGAGGTGGTTGGGGGGCGCCGGGTGCTGCCTGGGCAGGGGCGCGGCCAGAGACGAGGCTGATGAAGTGGCTGCCGGAGAGCTAGTGGGGTGAGGAGGGGGAGGTCCAGAAGATGTCGAGCAAACATGAGGGGATCCGGTGCGCGTGTCCTGCTCAAAGGCGGACGGGGAGAACTCGGATTTCACGCTTCCCAAATCCAGAGGAAGGAGACTCTGGGAAGACTGGCTGCTCGCTACCCCGCCACTTCCTTGGTTGGGCGTCATTTCCAGAGGGTCTTTGCGGTCCTCGAAGCCATCGTTGAGGATGTCCTGGATGTCCTCGTAGGGCACGGTACAGTTCAGCTCCTCCATGAGGTCCGACCATTCCTGTTCGTCTAAGTTGAGATCTGGGAAGAGGTTGTTGTTGTTTCCTCCTGCCGACGGCGGCATGATGGGCAGAATGTCGTCGGGCTCCTGTTTCATCTCCTTGCGATGGAAGTCGGCCACCGCCACCTCCTTGGCGCCATCTGATGCTAACTCGATGGCGGAACCGTGGGTGCCGTTGGAGGCCAGTGCGTCGCCCAGACCCAACTTGGAATCCATGGGGGAGCCATTGGCCTTGGCGGCGGCATCCATGCAGGCCTTCTTGCTGTGCGGGAAGCCGTCCGAAAAGCCGTTGACCTGCTCGCGGCCCAAAGGCGAACTGGCGCTTTCCAGCTTCCTCTTGACCGTCTCCTGCAACTGCAACAAAAAAAAAAAAACAGAAAATGGCACCCATGAAACACACCAAGGACTTCCAAATCAATGTAAAATAAATCAAGATGCCCTGAATCCATTTCAGTCAACCGAATTTTGTTTTATTTTTGTCGGTTAAGTGTTCAATCAGAATCAGAATCAGAATCAGAATCATCTTTATTGCCAAGTATGTAGAACACACAAGGAATTTGTTTCCGGTAGAACACGCTGCACTAGTATCGTCGTCCAAAAAACTGCTAAGTGGCACTATACAGTTCCATTTTGGCTACTGTTGAAAGAGTTCAAAGAGTTAATGGCTTGGGGGAAGTAGCTGTTTAAATGTCTGCTGGATTTGTTGCGCATGGATCGGTAATCAATCCAGAAAAATAACACGATATGCAGCAAAATTTTTTAATTGAAAAGAAATAAAATGCCTTTAGAAAATGAATGACTTGGGAAGCAAGTAAATTATTGTAAGAATTTACTGTTCTGTCGATTACTTTTGAAAAACCAATTAATCTGATGTGGAGGGAAATGAATAGTATTAAGTATGTTTAGAAACCCTTTGACAGAATTCAGTACCATGAATGTTGAAAAAAAAATCCTTCTTGCAGATTTCAATTTTTACAGGCGAAGGGACCCACGGTGGGGTAGGGGGGAGTACCATATCCCAAGCGTAGGAAAACAGGAGAGCCATACAGCAAGAGAAATGCTGAGTTTGGAAATATACACGAACCAGAAATAGCAAAAGCAACAGCTGAGGCATCAGAGATTCATTTTCATAATGAGCCTTAACAACTGTTCCATTTATTACTACATGATCAGCCAATGTCAATGTCGAAACTCGAGACATTTAAAGCTAAAATATTGTCGACAAGCATGTTGGAAGTAGAAACTGAGTGACATGAGGACACGGGCACTCTCTTGCGCACCACAAAAAATGAGGTGGAATGTTTCCTCCATTGGAGGCCTAGCACAGACCAGGACTGGAACCAGGACAATAGGCCAGGGCCACACCTGCAGTGATGGTCCACATGGCTTATTTATTGGAAATATTTGTTGAAAATTGTAATATATATATATATATATATATATATATATATATATATACACACACACACACACACACACACACACACACACACACAGTAAAGTCTCGTTATATCGATATCGGATATATCGATAGTCCCGGTTATATCGATACTATTTCTATGCACGCACATGCAAACAGGGTCGGATATATCGATAGTCCCGGTTATATATATATAGACACACACGGTCGAACAGCGCCACTAGTTTTCCACACCCCCTTTGAGCGCAGGCGTGCTTTGCTATCGAGTGGAGTACTTTTGCTATTAAAATGACACCACCACAGGATAGTGTTAAGCCGAAGAGGAAACAAAAGAAAATGACGGTTGAGCAAAAGAAGGAGAAAAACACTAACAAGGTGTGCATTTGTGTGACTTAGCGTCCCAGTACTAGTATGCTAAGTCGACCATTGCTACGTGTGGCTAAGGGTGTTTCTGTGTTGTCGAAGCAACGGTCTCAGGCAATAGAAGAGGTTGAAAAACTTGTGTTGATTTGGATGAACGAAAAGCAGCTAGCAGGGAACAGTGTGAGTGATGGTATTATCGCCCAGAAAGCACGGCAACTTCACTCGGATATCATCAAGAGGCATTGATGACCATCCCAAAGGTCAATAAAACGACTTTATTATATTGTACAGTCATCAAATGGTGAGTATTGTTTCTGCTTTTTTGAATGTTGCTGTGCCGATTACCATTTTGTGTTTGGGAGCCTTTCACTGAGCGAGTTGCTTGTTCTGTTGCCACAAAGGGACATATGTCTTCTTGTGCCGGTCCCAAGCCCGGATAAATACAGAGGGTTGTGTCAGGAAGGGCATCCCAAGTAAAAGCTTGGCCAAAACAAACATGCGGATCAAACCTCTAAATATGGAGGACACTGATTTGCCGTGGCGACCCCTTGAAGGGAAAATATATATATATATATATATATATATATATATATATATATATATATATATATATATATATATATATATATATATATATACATACATATACATACAGTAAAGTCTCGTTATATCGATATCGGTTATATCGATAGTACCGCTTATTACGATACTATTTTCATTTCCCTTGCACATTTCTAGTCTTTTTATGTATAATTAGTACCGTTTAGTACGATACCGGTTATTACGATAATCCGGTTATTACGGTGCTCCTTTTCATCCCCCGCCGGCCATTTTTGTTGTTTATATCGATATATCTGTCGCGCCATTGGTCAACTTGGTCACGTGTCTTGTTACGTAAGCCGCCATCGGTCGCGCCATTGGTCGACTTGGTCACATGAGCCGCCATCGGTCGCGCTATTGGTCGACTTGGTCACGTGTCTTGGTTACGTGTCACGCCATCAGTCGCGCCATTGGTCGACTTGGTCAGGTGACTTGGTTACGTGCCCAGCACCCGTGTAGCAGAGCCATTTTCATTTTCAGACGCTAGCTCGTGTGTAGCAGATGAGATTGAAGTGGTTGTGTTAAAAGGTAAAAATGGGAAGCAGAAGAAGATTGATGACTTTTTTAAATTGTATACATAATACAGTAAGATGTAAGCGTTGCAGTTTCCCTGTTGTGTTATGTACATGCCCACTGTACTGTATATGAATGCAATCGTTTTTTGCAACAATGTTTCTTGTTTTGTCTGCTGAAGCGCGATGATTTTGAAAATTATTAACATTCCATACTGTGTATTAAAGGACAGCCGATGTCACTTTTTATTCAAATGCAAATAAAAATGACTTCACGCCAAGACGTCTTGCATTGCTTGTGAATCCAAACAATGGCTTCAGATTCGGATAATATGCTTTCTTGTTACACATCCAGTTATGAATATGTTTCAAATACACTGTAGTTCTGAAGATTAAAGCATACATGTTTACAATCATTAAAGAATTATATGTGCCATTTTGAGGCAACATTGGGGGAACATCTCTGACCCAAAAAAAAGGGAGCTAATGGCCAGCTCCGTTTCTTATATGGCGCTTGGCTGCCCTCTTTTGGCGGCTTTTGTTTAATGCAGTTCGGCGCAGGATCGGATATATCGATAGTCCCGGTTATATCGATATTTTTTCGTACTCCCTTGAATATCGATATAACGAGACTTTACTGTATATACATACATACATATACACATATATATACTTATATACATACACACATATATATATATACACATACATACATACATATATATATATATATATATATATATATATATACACATACATACATATATATATATATATACATACATACATATATATATATATATATATATATATATATATATATATATATATATATATATATATATATATATATATATATATATACACATATATATACATACATATATATATACATACATATGTATATATATACATACATACATACATACATACGTACCAGTGACGTGCAGTCAGTGGAGGCAGGTGAGGCAGTGCCTCACCTGTCATCATGGAAAGCTGTCACAGAAATATCAAACGAAAAAATAAATTAAACAGTTAGATGTATTTAGTGATTTGTTCTTTAAAGTTCTTGTCCATTTAACTTCACCGTTTTAGGATTTTTTTCAAAATCGCTGAATTTTCACATTTACCGTTCAAATACGAAGTAGAGACGAGCGGTGACGTCATTGATGACGTCAGTGCCTCACCAGCCATGAACCTCACCGCACGTCACTGGTACGTACGTACGTGCGTGCGTGCGTGCGTGTGTGTGTATATATGTATATATATAATGCACTGAGTATGTTTCACAAGTTTCCCCAAGCCTGCTTTCCATTGATTTTATACAGCATGTGAACTAAGAACAACCACCCTCGCACTCCCATAAGCTGTAAACATCAAGTCATGTGACAAGTGGTCCACGAACAAGCGAGTATGTGTTTTTTTCCAGTAGATGTGCGCGAGACCTTTTTTTGGGTGAGTCAAAATGAGCTGAACAACTGAGCGATTGAAGTTTCGGAAACTTGAAATTCTGGTATGTCTCCACCCCCCCTCCCTGTGGTAGTCATGGAGATGACCTTCCAAGAGGGACAACGACGTGCCAGTGTGTCCGTGTGTCTATCACAATAGCTCCGACTGCTCCGGTGTCTAATCACGTAAACCTGTAGCTAAAGGTTAAAGCTACCACTTCTATCAGGATCCACAAAACGAGATGGATCTGGGCCTTGTATCTGCACAAATTTATTTCAACATATCTGACTCTCTAATGTACAGCCCATGTCCAAAGGTAGCGATTAAGCTATCAGTCAAGATCACTTTATCTAAAGTTTGGATCATTAATCCAGCTATTTGAATCTATCAATCAATTTGGATCCATCTGGAGCTGCGAAGCGACAGTATGTGCCAAACACGAGTTTGCCATTGTGTGTCAACCCAACAGCAGACTAAAACATCAAAGCAAGATGCTAATGCTAGCTCACTGCCAGCGGTGGATGTCGCTCCCATTGAAGGCAAAGCCATTGTATGTGAACTAAAAATAAGACATAGCCTGCTCAATTCTCAAATGCTTGGCATGAAGCTGATTTTTTTTTGGGGGGGCAACACCAAAAATTGTGCAATCAATACAGACCATACATCCTTAAGTACCCCCCTAGCCTCCGTTTATTGTTACGCCGATGAACGAAACACAGTAACAATGCGCAGGCTTGTTATATGATCGAGCCACTTGCTTCGGAGTGCATTGCAGTGGCACAGGATATTCATGCATGAAGTTTTAAAGACGTGAATGTTGTCATGTGTGTGTTTGTGGTGCCAAAATCATACACATAGGTAATCACCAAGAATTATCAGCAATCAATTGATTAGCGCATTCCTGAAACAGGCAGTTTAACAATAATCACAGGCATTTATTCTTTATCATCTGCAAAGAACAACTAATAATTCAGCCACGCTAAAGGGCAGATGTCCAATTCACTGAGAAACTATCCAACAGTTTCATTGATCACAAGAATATTGTTTCAACGAGACAAACAAGTGAATCAACGAGTAAAGAATGCATACTGCTTGCTTTTCAGTCTGGCACAAAAAATGTCAAATATTCATGATGGCGCTTAAATGGAATGCTGGGCTTGAACTGGTCACATTTTATTTTGTCTGCTGTTTATCTCCATTTCAATCCATTGTGACAGACATCCGGCTGTTTCTATCTTGATCTTCATCTGATATTTATCTGCCTTATATGCGTCTGTTTACATCTTGAGATCGAGGGGTGTCCACAGAAATTGTCCTTGAATAAATCCAAATTTTTGGTGTCAGATGAGAGTAAAGCTGAGAATGTCGCCATACTTATTTCACTCTGACAAGTGTAGCTAACAGCTGCCATGCTGGATTTACAACGTCTGACATTGTCACTTTTTGGGAGAGGCATGTTGTGGTTGCCAGAAATGGCACCCGCCAGGTTTGATAAGATTAAATCTGACAGGGGAAAAAACTGTTGAGGAATATGTTACTTTCAACATTTTTTAAATAAAGGTATCTTGGTTGAGTGAAGACACTGCTCAAAAAAGAAACTTTTTAGGGGTTGAAAATGTCACCGAAAAGGGCCATTGTAGTCTCCGCTTCAAGACAGTTTTTTTAAGTTTATCTGGAGCTTTGCAAAGAATATGGGGGAAGACAAAGACTACAGTTTGAGCTATTTAGAATTGTTGTGGTTTTAGGTGGTTTTTTTTTTCTTTTAATTTCTTTATTTTAAGTAAAATGACTTAGGCTAAATACAAAAAAGCAACACGTGGATTTTTCTTTTACTGTACTCAAATTGAAACATGAATGCAGCATACCACAAAATCTGACTATATTGGCCACAAGTAAACCTGACACTGTCACCCACAGAAAAAAACTTATCCTGTGACTGTAAAGTGACCTTGAGAATTTTGAAAGGCGCTTATAAATGAAATGTATTATTATTATTATTATTAACATGATTGCACCCACACAATCATATTAGCAATGCTGCTATTTTTGTAAATAAACATAATATCAATTGATACTCACCCATGTCATTAATACAAGCATGTAATAGGAATTGAACGCTTAAAATTATGTGGCATTTTTTTTTAATTTTGACCTTATTATTTTATATAGACTTTGAAGTGTTGATAGGACCTCAAGACTGTGTAATCGACGATCAATTTGACCAAAGAATCTACCCTGGCTCATTGTTAGGCCCAACGGCAGCTCACATTAGTATTACTACACCGTGCGCCGATTTTTTATTTTTTACCATGTTTACAACTAGTAAATTATAGAATAATTAGGACGGTTTCAAAATGATTTTCATGGCGATGAGCATTTAAATCTAATAAAATACTTGAAGAACTTGCCCACAATTGTGCCGCCTCTCGGATTTCTCTCTCGTGTATCACACGTCAGCTTGGTAATACGCCCGATTCTAAAGAAACATCTGACTGGCATTCCCATTTCTTAAATGTAGCCACGAATGCACCTTTTGGTGTGTTTTTTTTCGTCACCATCTCTGTACATCATCCATGCGCTTTCTCAGAGTGCAGACTAAAATAGCAACCCGCGTGCGCACATGTTTCCTGTTACGCCCCCCAACCCACTAAATAAAAACAACACGAAAGTATAATAAAAAAAACCTCACACGCCACACCACAAAAACACATGCAGTCAAAGTGGAATCGCATTAATCACACAGGAAAGAATCTATCACATACAGTCAACTTGTGTGCAGTGATTTTTATGGGAAGCGATATTTCGATACTGTACAAATGATCCCACAGAAACGACACGCCACTGGAAATGATTGTTACTGTGAAATCATCCGGCCGCGAATAGTTACGATCTAAAATCCTGGGTGTGTGGGGAAAACCAGTGTCGCTTGAGCCATTTGACTCCATGAACTATGACGTAGCTGGAATGCAGCCAATTGAACTAGTGTTTTATTTACTGGTCAGCAGCAGTAAATAAAACATGTACTACCCTATGACGATTGTTATCCAAAAGCAGGTTCCCTTTACTGCAAAAGTATTTTTCAAAGCAAGTGTAATCTAGACGATGTCATCATCGTTTCACTAGCAGCGAAAAAGGTGCATAATCTAGACGATGTCATCATCGTTTCACTAGCAGCGAAAAAGGTGCATGTACACTGCGAATGAGCTAAGCGACAATCAGTGCAGCCTCACACTCAGAGACACTGGGTTTGTCCCCATCTGAAGTGCTGCAATTACGACATTTTTCAGTTGCCAAATTGGTCACTTTTTAAGTTTTGTTACATGAGGTAACATTTGAGTTACTCGCTTGCTTCTGTTGCGCCAAGTGGTCGTAACTCAAAATTTTACTAAACCAAATCATGGCTTGAACGAGTAAAGGCCGGAATATTGTTCAAATGCACCCCTAACATTTCTAATCATCTTCTTTTCCTTTCGGCTTTTCCCTTCAAGGGGTCGCCACAGCAAATCAGTGTCCTCAATCTTCAGAGGTTTGATCCGCATGTTTGTTTTGGCCAAGCTTTTACGTCGGATGCCCTTCCTGATACGACCCTCTGTATTTATCTGGGCTTGGGTGCTGGAAAAATGCCTCAAATCATATTATGATATGGTTCATAGTATAGAATCAAAACTTCCACATAACTTTCGGTTTTATGCCATTATTTTGATGTGCGTGTTGGGAATCAGTGCAACGATGGCGACTCCAAGGCCGTCTGAGACCCGCTTCCTTGACCTTCGAAATCAAGCTGCCTCTGCAGCACTTTGTCGGCTCAAAGGAGTGAGGTCTTACTAACGTAAAACTCTGCTGCTCAAAATGGCAACTATGATACCGTTAG
Organism: Hippocampus bargibanti; assembly: GCF_051943395.1. Classification (NCBI taxonomy): domain Eukaryota; kingdom Metazoa; phylum Chordata; class Actinopteri; order Syngnathiformes; family Syngnathidae; genus Hippocampus; species Hippocampus bargibanti. The sequence continues at coordinate 20,561,462 of NC_142735.1, forward strand.
CTCTGTTTTAACATTTAACATCAGTGAATTTCACTCCCGGGCATGAACGTTTACCTAATCTTAGTAATATGATTATGACCCCCAAAATGAGTTGCAGTCCTTGTCATAACAATTGTTGTAGTAGTACTTATAGCAGCAGTAAGTAATATTGTAGTAGTCATAGTAATGATATATGCAGTGATTGTACAAGTAGTCATAGTTTTAGGGGCTGTGGTAGTAACAGAAGGACATATTTTAGTCGCATTGATACTTGGAGCCATAATAGCATTTCGATCCAAGTTGTAGTCATAGTGTCAACAGTAGTGGAAGTGTCTTTTAAAAGCACAAATCAAAAGCATGAATCGAAAATCACGAAGCGGTTGTGTTGTTTAACTCACCGCAATGAGCGTGCTGTTCCGGCTTTGCTCAGCGGCGACTCCACTGCCGTCGCCGAGCTCCGCGCCAGGTGCTCCAACACCGCCGCCACCTCCGCCGGCGGCCCCGGGAGCCCTCTGCCCGACCTGCTCCCCAGCACTGGCCGGGGGCTGCCGGTGCTTGTTGGATCTCTTGGCCTTGGCCTGTAGGCAGCGCTGGTGCAGGGCAATGGTCTGCTGCCGCTCCAGCTCCAGGGTCTCCAGCGCGGCAGCTTCGTAGCGTCTCTCGCAGCTGTTGTGATGCTGCCGGAAGAGCTCGATTCTCCGCCGTAGCCGCTCCATCACCGCGCTGTGTCGCGGTGTAACAAAATCCGCCATCATCAATACAAGAAATGGCTTGCTGGCTCAGGTTAGGTCCATAAAACGCCGACTGTGGTTCTTGCTTTATTATTATTGCTTTTGTGGCTAGTAGTGTCCGTACACCCTCTCCGTCCGTCCGTCCGTCTCGACCCTTACAATGCCAGTCGTGCTGCTGGCTCCATTGGACCTTTGGGGTTGCTTACGGACTTCTGTCACCGCCGGCCGGCCGTCCTTCAGTCCGGCCTCTTGGCCGGTGAGAAGAGCAAGACGCGAGGCCGAGCTGCGGGGAAACGAGCAGCGACAAGCCGCGTCCAAGTTGGCCAGAAAGCTAACGAATTAGCGCATTAGCAATATTTGTGTTGTGTTTACATGCTAGCACATTCCTCCACTCGCTTGAAGTTGCACGACTGAAAAAAATGGCAATTGAAGCGGGCCCCTCGGCCTGAGTGAGCTCACGGGGCACGGGGTATGTTGTAGGGGGGCAATTTCATGTTAACTCGTTGGCAACTTCAGTCGCTCGATGGATGTTAGCTGAGTGCTAAGCTAACGCGAGCTAAGCCACTCGGCGATTCTTTCGAGCGGACTTACTTGTTCGCCAACTTCGGAGGCCTTTCCGGCTCAATTGGCGCATAAAATGGTGGCCTTTTCGTTTAGGGGGCTACGACAACATTGTCCGCGTGTGTCAAAAGGGACTTACTGTGAACGTGGGGCTGGGCCGTGCGCTCTCTACGGCATCTATTGAGTCAACAGCTGATCCTCCGCCCGCCTGGCCGGTTGTTCGCCTGGTCGCCTCCTCCTGCGGCCGCCCGCCTCCCTATCACCCTCCCCCCGTGTAGCCAAAGCTAGCTCTTTGACTAGCTCAGTTGCTCTGCTCGGGGGACAGACTGCCTGTGCCTGGCAAGTTAGTTTGCTCTCGAGCGTAGCCAACTCGGAGCGGGCTTTTTTTTTTTAAGTCGCCGTAGGTTGACGGCGCATCTCTGAGATTTTGGCTCCGTTCGTGCTCGTCTATTGTTTTCCAGCGGACGGGCAGGTTGAAGCCGCCATTTTGGCAACTTTCTCTTTTTTTTCCGCTTGACGAAGAGTTATGTTAAAGCCCCGCCCCCTGGATGGACAGCACAAGGGCCCAATATACGGCGGCCGATGGTCGAGTTAAGTGAAAGGGAAACGACAGGCAGGGTAACAATTTCAAATTGATTTGCCAACACTGTGTGTGTGCGTGCGATACTTGCATCTACACGTGTACACACTATGGGTTTTTTTTGTTTACACAACTTAACATATTTTTTTTGGGGGTGACTTTTTAAAACAATAAGATTTGTCATCCAGAAATTAACACAGGTCGTGGGTTGGCAGTTAAAAAAAGTGGACAGTGTTTCCTTTGAAACATCTCAACATCAAGCTAGAGCAACTAAAGAAGAAGAAATGCAACAGTTCCATGTTCCATTTGGCCTTTTTATTAATCAAAACACACATCAGCATCCGTCACAGTATTTCTAGTCAAAGTTGACCTTTCTGGCGGCATCTCGCTATGCTTCGTGTACAGCCCAGGTGAGGGAAATGCTTTAGTTTCAACATAAAAAGCTAAAACTAAACCTCCCCTCCCAAAAAATAATATCAAGCAGCATTCAGCGAGTGGACCTGACACAGTTTGGTAGCTGGAGAGATCACCATGATGGCAGCAATGACGGCAAGGACCAAATGACTTTCGGAAGTATCACAGGTCCTTATATAATAATTACGATATCATGATTAGGCAGTCAGGAAAGAGTGAACGATTGCAAACCCCGCCAGTTTGTCCAAAACCATTCCCCACTACCTATTCACTATAGCGGGATGCTTATTTTGCAAACCTAAACAGTTCATAAAATTTCCACTACGGATAGGGAATAAGTAGCCAAAGACAAATACAAAATTAAAAAAAAAAAAAAGGGAACCCGACTCAAGTTCCACGCCTCGGGCTAAGCTAAATAGGTAATGAAATAGTTGCACAGACAGAATGACGCCTCAAAACAGGGTATGCCACTCACCCACCACATGTTCAGTGCAGAGCTACGTTGAATGATTTGATCAAATCATGAAAACAAAACTCGAACCAGTAAATGTTTATATCCATCAACCCTCACATTTCATTCCAATCTCATGATGGATTTACAGGTGACAAGAAGGGATGCCATCAACATTAAGGAGCAGATGATGGCAGCCTACTGTTTAATTTCGTCAATTGTGGCAAAATGAAAATTAAATTAGCAAAATCATGAAAACCTTGAGTTACTCTACATAATGTTTTGTTCACTCATCTATGCCAGTGCCGTATGGTGTCAGGAACAATCACGACTTGCTCTTTGACTGCTTGGCAGGAGGAGAAAGTCAACTGTGGAAGTACCTTTTGAAAGTTTTTTTTCTCATGTTAAATATATGCCAATCATAAGAAATGGTTGCCATTGGCAAACTACTCAATTTCATTCCACAGACTGTTAGTTTTGATTAACTGTTTTACCGCAAATGAGGCTGATTAGCAAATGTGTGACACCTTCCCAATGTCATCTGATTGGCCATCCGCCAGTGCAGTGAGTTGGGAGTTTGCTCTCATTTTGTTTTGGAATGATGCAGGAAGATGCAGAGGACTTGTATAATCTCTTCAAAAAAATAATAAAAAAAACAACAACCTGACATCTCAGTCAGTCCTGCCCGCGCTGGAATCGTCGGCGCTTTTCACTTTCATTCTTTTCCTGCCCGCTTCCAAGTGAAGGCAGAGCGGCCAAAGATGAGGGAAGGACATGGGGTGGGGGTTGGACTCCGGACTGAGACTGATCAGTCCTTTCTGACCTTCCTGTTTCTGGGAGATCTCCGGAGGATGTCATCCTCCAGGTTCTGAAACAAAGGAAACAAATCACATCCAAGTCATCTAAAAAGAAATGTTAAAGGATGGGTGATTATTTGCAATGATTAGGCCTAAGTGAAACGACCGTAGGGATATAATGCTAAAGTTGAAACATATATTCATATTGGCTTCCATAGTTGAGTGTGTCAACTCGATTAACAGAGGGCAATTTTTCTTGTTACCTCCTCTGCTGACTCCTTCTCTACCTCCTGGTCGCCTTCCACATCATCTGTGTCGGCAGGAGTTTCATCGTTGGTCTCCTCCTGCGCATCTTCCTCGTCACACTCACCATCTGCACATAAGCAAGCACGCTTTAGGTCATACCAGCACAAAGGAAGAAAGGTTAAGGAGAAGTTTCCTCGGTGCTATCGCAGACCTGGGCTGCTCTTGTCCGCCTCTTTAATGTCCTCTTTGATCTCCTCTTCGGCTTCCACGTCAGGCTGAGGCTCATCTGTTTTCTTGTAGTTGGCGGCGGCTGGGGCCTCGCTCTTCTTCTGCACAAAAATCACAGTCATTGCCATCATTTCGTTATCAAGAGGAGAAGCAGTTTTTCTGGAAGTACACTATCATCTTGTGAAAAAAAATAATTAGGACGGTTGGTTACACTTGTGCAACAAAATGTGGTCAATTTCACAAAATTTTAATTTCTTTGGAAATAGTGTATTTTATAGAGAAAGTATGTATTTCAGAAAAACAAATTCTTCACCCCCCCCCCCCCAAAAAAAAAAAGCCATATTGGGTATTTATTTTAAAACAGTCCTATTTAAAGGACAACCGACGTCTCCGGACAAGTTGTGTCCATAATTTGTAAAATCGCTTCAAATGACTTCTACTGGGCGTATTTTACAAAGATGCCACCGCATATTGCTATATTTTTACGTTTTAAGACTCGTACTGAATATTCCAGAAATCTTGTTTTTGAGTTGATGACGAGTCCGTACGTGACGTCACTGAAGGAACGCCCCTGACCGGGAAAAAAAAGGACACATTGTAGCAGTCCTTCCATCACGTCAATGCTCGTTTGGTCTGAAAACCTCGTGTTGCGCCAGAAGAGGTTGTCCAAGCTCCATGTGAGGAATTTATCAGCCTGTGGAAAGGGGCTGATTCATTCCTCACAACAGCTCGGTGGCCATCTTGTGCATTTTCTGGGATGCTACATTGCAGTCCTGACCGCTCGAATTGATACGCAAGTACTTCTTTAATCGATTGCAAACATGTATGCTTTCCTCTTCAGAACTATTTGAATCATATTCATCACTGGATGTGAAACAAGAAAGCATATTCTCCGAATCTGATGCCATTGTTTTGATTCTCCAGCAATGCAAGACGTCTTGGCGTGACGTCACGAACTGGGGGCGGGACTTTCTGAAAATGACCAATTCGCAGCTCAATTTTTTTGCAGAATTTGGACACTTTAAGTCATTTTATTGGTGTTTTGCATTTGAATAAAAATATCATACGGCGTGTTTTGGGTATTTTAGATGATATAAAACATTTTTCTGATGTCAGGAAACAAAAAAGTGACGTCGGTTGTCATTTGTCTTAATGTTTTACTCGTGTTCTGACGCTTCATTCTGCGACCATCCACCACGTTCAATGTAAATACTGCAATGCACCATGGGTAAATGATTATTCGATTATCTCATTCGGCAGATCACGGAAAAGCCTGATATCTTCAACGACTTTGGAACGCACCGAAACAAATGCAGGGTAATTATGGCTCGATATCGGTAAGGCAAGATGGCAGATGAGTTGACACCTTTGAAGGAAACTAAACAGCTGCGCAACCAAATCTGATTTTTTCGCTATTTTAACAGAAGTATGTCATATGTGGCGCAGATCATGTAGCAATATGTGCAAATCGTAATAGAAATCACAGTGGAGTTACAAAGTTGCGCCAGTGGCCGTCAAAACGCATAAATCACGCAAAAAAACAAAAATAATAAACTCTTTCACAATTCCACTGTCATAAATTTCAGCTTTCAACTTTTCATTTGCGCGTGTCTTCATAGGTGGTTACCTTTCCCGTGCAGCAAAAGACGATGATGAGGATGAGTGGCAAGGCCACGGTCAGCACATAGACAACCCAAAGCCAAGGACGCTCCTCTGCAGCATTCATCATCTGTGTCGCCAGGCCTGGCTGCCGCAAAACATTGCAAATTGCGTTTAAGGAAGGGCCACAAAACTCTCCATGTCACATACATTTTGTAAAAGAAGTAAAATTGAAGAAGGATAAAAAAGTTGGAAAAAAAAAATTCTCATAGAAGTAGTATTTTAGCCGAAATGAATTATATAACTATTTCACAGAAAAGCGGTGCATTCAGTACCTCAGCAGCACCCTCGGCCGCCTTCTTGAGGCCCCAGCCGTCATTGGACCAGCGCTCCGCCACATCGCGGTCGTCAGTGATCAGGAAGTTGTCGAAGAAGATGTCGGACGTCATGGACCACAGCTCCAGTCCCACAGCACTGATGGCGCTCATCCGGAATGGGTTCTGGTCTTCGAAGAAGTCCGGGTTAGCAATCTTCCGTGGCTTCCACACACCCTGCAGGACACACACACACAACACAGCCACATTACAATCCGGTCTCCAAGGTGGGGCGGGGTAAATGGATACAGCAACCTGCCATCCCCAATTTTCCTCTGTGGCGAATTCGAATCAGTGTCCCTCAAAAGATCATTTATTAGGAAGAACAGTTGTGTTGTCTTAACTTTACAAAGACATGCTAAAACAAAATATATGACAAAATGAAACTCCTCAACCTCAACATAGTTCCTTGACACCAAGAAGGCAGCAAAGCCAACCTGAAGTTCCTCAACTTGAACAAAGCTCCTTGGTAGTGACATCCCACAAGATGTCAGAAAGGACTACAGTATTTTTGTCTCACTAAAGCTCCTCATCTCCAACATACCTCTCTGGAAGTGAGATGACAGCAAAGTACTTTGTTTTATCGACCTAAAACTCAACTCCAACATAATTTTTTGATACATCAAATGGTTATTGTTACTTTGATCTAGATGAAGCTCCCCAACTCCAATGCAATTCCTTGGTATAAATATGCCTTAAGAACGTCTGCGGTTTTACAGGTCACCTGGTAGTTGGGGTTGTCAACCATGGGCGCCTTCCACTTGCCCTTGTAATCGGGGTTGTCGATAGTGGGGCGCTTCCAGATGCCGCAGCCGGGTGCCGTCTCACAGGCTGGGTTGGGGATCTGAGGCGCCTCCCACTCGCCGTCCATGTCCTCATCCCTGATAACACACACACACGCGCACGCGCACACACACACACACACACACACACACACACACACACACACACACACACACACACACACACACACACACACACACACACACACACACACACACACACACACACACACACACACACACGCACACGCACACGCACACGCACACGCACACGCACACGCACACGCACACGCACACGCACACGCACACGCACACGCACACACACACACACACACACACACAGGTCATACATACATGGAGACGTGGTATCTACGGTTAAATCTGACCGGTCACCGCAACAACGCACCAGTCTTCGGGCTTGACCGCATCTGGGTCTCCAATGTACTCAGGCTCATCATCCAACCAGCTGTCGGGTTTGACAGCATCTTCGTCAAGAATCTGAGCTGGAGCGTCCTCGTCCCTGCGCGCATGCCAATAAAATTGTGCCGTTTCAGTTTAGGCTGAGCAGTGAATCAACATCTGTTGTTTAATTGGCTGGAAATCCCAAAATAGAAAATGTTGGTGAAGTATGGGTAAAACTTGCAATGGCTGCATTTACACAGACACACATAAAAACTAATATTTTTCTTTAATCAAGTACATCTGATTTAGGAGGCGGCGTCATTTTTTTTACTGACCAGTCTTCAGGTTTGGTGGCATCTGGGTCCTGTATCTTGGGTCTCTCGTCCCAGTCTTCGGGCTTGTGGTCGTCGGGGTCCTCGATCTCAGCGGGAGGGTTAACCGGTGGGGTCATATCAGTCAGTAGGCTGCCGCTGTTCACCACCGTTTGGTCCACCAGTATTTCAAACGTGTTATCGGGCTTCAGCACTGTGGGGGTGAATGCAAATGACTTAATCATGTGGACACATTTGTGCGTGGGTGTGTCTGTCTGTGTGTAACTGACCAAGAGTGTAAAGGTGTGTCTTCTTGTCGGTGTAGTATGTGCGCAGGTCAGCATCGGGCTTCTTGGCATGTTTCTCCTCGTATTGGCCCGTCTTGGGATTCTTGTGTCTGAAGATGAAGTGCAGTTTGTAGTCCTCGCCGCATTTGTCCGGTCCAAACATGATGGTGTAGGATGTCTTGTCCACAAACTGGGACTGCGCGCACATGCACATTTCAAACACGTGTAAATCATTAAGCACACCGAGGACAAACAATACGAACAATGAAAAAAAATGATATCAATTTTATTTGGAAGCGCCTTATGAGACGCACATGGACATAAAACCTATAAAACAACTATACAGAAGAAATGTAAAAAACAACCGCGTTTCAGTAAGTATGCAATCTTGAGTGGATTTGAGTTTGGACTTCAAATTGGTAAGAGAAACAGAGTTGAAGAGGTCCTGTTGCAAAAGACTTCCATAGCTGGGGAGAAACTGTTGTGGCTCAATTGTTTTTTTTAATGTGTTACATATGTGAGCTTCTAATTTCAAAAGATCTACAAAAAAAGTCACAATTTTGGAGTATTGCCTTGGAAAACAGTTTGAAGAGAATAAATACAGACGAGTATTTTGATATTTTTTGAGAAGCCTGTGTGCTTGTTTCACTTTACTGGCCACTGAAGTAATTACTGTTCTTGGCATTTCTATGTGAACAGTTTTCAGTGTTTACATGTGTGATTAACAAGCTTTGAATTGATGTTTCTCGGGGGAATAGATGTATTCCAAATCAAGACTGCTTTGACCCTTTAATGGGATCAAAACAGCTTTAGCTTGTGGTTGAGACAAATTTTGGTTTTTAATCACATTTTTGAGACTGAAGAACACCGCCCTAATATGTAATGTATAATCTAATGCAGTAGGTTCAAGTGTGCTGAGACTCACCAGGTCCAGTTCAGGCGCTTGAGTGAGCAACTTGACGTAAGCACCACCACAGTCGATGCCGGCCTGGAAGTTCACCTCATACCTGAACACACGCACGCATCCACAATCCAAGATGTCACCAAACTGTGTTTCAAGTGTGTCCGGCTGGGCATGCGTAGGTTCATGCTTTCTTACTGAACAATGAATGGCATGGTGTCAAAAGTGAATGGCCGCAGGAGAAGAGAGGAGATGGCGTGATGTTTGGCTCGCGACTTTAGGACCAGACCCTTGTCACCGGGTAGCTTGCTGTCCTTCATCTCCTCCACCTCCCACTTGCCTGGAAAACGATCATCACGTCATCGTCATGATGAGCATAATCATGTGCGTGCAAGCACACCCACCATCGTACTTGGCGATGTCCTCATCTGTGTCGTCCTTCTTGGCACGGGATAGCACCCAGCTGGAAAAAAATGATGATTGGTCAGACCTCTGACAATGTTTTTCCCCTTCCACGAGGGGGCAGCATTTGACTTTTGTAGAGCCGCCCTCACTTACATCTCATATTACTCACCCATATAACTTAGGACATAACTCTTTTTCGAATGATAGGAGTACAGTGATACCTTGTCTTACTAACTTAATTGGTTCCCAGGAAGTGTGTGTAAGGCAAAAAGTGTGTATTCCAAAAATTAATTTCCCATAACAAACCATTAAAATGAGAATAATCCATTCGCAGGTAATAATTTTCAACTAAATAAGCCTTAAAGGACAACCGACGTCTCCGGACAAGTTGTGTCCATAATTTGTAAAATGTCTTCAAATGACTCATTTGAAGTGATTTTACAAATTATGGACACAACTTGTCCAGAGGCGTCGGTTGTCCTTTAAAACTACACACAATATACCTTATTTTATGTATAATAAATGTGCTATGGTATTGTAATTAAAGAAATAAAATGTACTATGTAATAGTTATTTTATTTACCTTTGTGATGGTCGTTGATGGCTTGGTGGAATGGATAGCTTTTTGCATAAAGTGTCTCAAGGAGCTCTGGGTTGGACATCTTAGAAGTTGTGATATTGCAGGCAGACACACTAGAAAGTTCATTAACAGCTGGTTCCCTTGCATGTCTTTTCATTTCAAATTGAACTGATGGCTTGTGCGAGTTATTTGTGGAGCCTGATTGATGGGAATTTTAACCTTGCAGTCTACACTCTGCCTTTGAACTACAAAAAAGTTGAAACGAGTCCAACTTTCACTGTGTTCTATCCATTGTATTCACTTTTGTTTTTTGTTTCAAGCCCAGTCGTCTCCCTTTCGTGTGTGTGTGTGTTCCCTCGCTCCTCTACCGCGGATCTAGACCAATCACCTGCGGCTTTAACCGAAGACTGGGGGCAGGATATAGAGGAAAAAAAGCTGGCTGCCATTTCAGGAGCTCCAAGAACCGGCTCGTTGGCGAACACCATCACTCATTGTGGCGCTCCGTGTGTTTTCCCAAAAATTGTTTGTATACCAAGATTATATTCTCATGAATTTAACGTTTGTAAGGGGAAAAGTTAGTTAGCTAAAGCATTCGTAAGCGTTGACACTGACCTGTCCAGCGTTCCGCGGTCAAAAGATTCAGCAAAGTAGTGTTCACCCATTGGCTCTGGAGCTTTGTAGGTCACCTGCACCGCCGCCACCGGGACATTGGTACACATTACATCAACAACAACTAGCAGCAAATGGACAATCAATTTACATACAGTGGGAGTAGGCGTAGATTTGGGAGGTGCCGAGGCATCGTGGTCAGGCTCCATCTCCTCGTCGCCTTCCTCCACGTCCAGGTCCAGGTCATCATCCATGACGTCTTCGTCATGGTCGTGGGCTCCACACGCTGGCGCCAAGCTCAGACAGAGGATCCCCGTCGCCAAGAGAACGCACAACCACGCCGTACGATCCATCGTCTGCCCTCGAAAGGAATGAAGAGATCACAGGCTTTTTTTCAGACACACGCATAAAATGTTTCAAGTTACTGTGGCAATGGATGTGTGCCATGGTAACCAGGCACCCCCACAGGGCATACAAGCCACCCTCGTGACATCAGCACACCATGGGACACGCGTGCACACGATGTAGACACACAGACACAAAGATGTGAACACATTCACAAAAGGTCTGAGGGGATTACCCTCGTGGACACATGACAAACCAATGCATGATGGGAAGTTTGACTGGAACCATAGAAACAACAGTCGCATGAACTCCATGACAATTTGCCCATAAAAGGTGGCGGCAGTGGTTTAAGATTTGGTTGTTAGCCCACAGACGCTAATCAGACTAACGGGATTAGTGGGATTGGCAATAGGAATGTCGGTTAGCTTGGCAGCCATCTGGCACACATGAGCGCTTATTATATTGTGCGAGTGTGTTTAATAGAAATGTGGGTGGAGGCCAGAACATAATTCCTTTCATGTTCATTTGATCATTAACATCATGGTTTATTTTCGTTCAAGCTTTGTTTTTCCAAATACAGTAAAGTCTCGTTATATCGATATTCTTGGGAGTCGGAAAAAATAGATATAACCGGACTATCGATATATCCAATCCTGTGCCAAACTGCATTAAAAGGGGGCAATAAATGGGGGATCTTTGATATGGCATGTAATTTTCTCCTTGAGTTCAGGAATTGCGTATCTAGCATGCTTTTGTACTGTAGTGAAGTGAAAAATACTTATACATTAAATAAAAACATTTATTATTTTCATAACGCACTCTTGCAATCGTGACTCTGAGTAGAACTCGACATTGTGCACACGAGAGAAACCACGAACACCAGCATGTACTTACTGTGATACAGTGATTATTGCAAGCGATAAATATATCTGAATACAACAATTAAATACATGTATTTAAACTGCAACGTTTACATTATTTACATTGATAAAGTATTTTGCGGCACGTTGAACTCTTTCGCGATGGAGGATTTACTCTTTGTTGGATTCTCCTTGACTTTGATGTTTCTCTTTATTTGTAAGTAGGTTCGTTGTCAGATCTCCCAGGCAGGTGACGCGCAGAGCTTGATCGTGGCGTGGAGTCGAGCAAGTCGTGCCGTGACGTCCGCCCGACGCCCGTGCCTGTGCGGGGCTTTGCAAGTCTCTTTGAGTCTGTGAGTCCGAGATGAGTCTGATCCTCTCTGTCCCACGACAGCTGCTTTTATACCATTTTCAAGCGTGTGATACATGAGTCAGGGTGAGACGCACATCAAGGAGATCAAGGAATTGAAAGACATTAAAGCTGCAGTGCGCACCAGTGACGCCACAGGGCTCCTCTCCTGGATCTGAAGTCGGGGAAGGCGATGAAGGAAAAAGAAATAACAGCGACACGCAGAGGCCAGGCACGATGACGAGGCCAGGCACGATGACGGTCGATCATCATGGCAGGCGTCGGTGGGGAGGTTCCCGAGGAAGTTTCGGTGGTGCCTGAAGTCATTGTACGGGAGCATGCGCAGCGGGAGCACGCGCAGCGGGAGCACGCGCAACGTGTGCGCTACGACTGCCAGTTGGAGTCGATCAATGGAAACTTTCCTCACGGCCGTCGAGTCGATTCCGGAAGCTCTTCTCACCGCGGAGTCGTTCACATGGGGTCGGTCGAGTCGGGGAATCGATTAGGGAGTGTGAGGATGAAGGAGCGTGGGGTTGGTCATGCTGCCGGGCACGGACAGGCCGGTGGCGTTGATTGCGCTGCCATGGCGCTCTGCAGGACGCTGAGGAAGCACGCTGACGTCGGCGGCCGAGTCGGCCATGAAGCGTCTTCCCGAAGTCCTTTCATGGACATAAGCGATGTCCAACGATGTCCGATCGTGGACATATACGATGTCCGATCGTGGACATATACGATGCAGCTAGTTGCAGAGTCGCCAGGCGAATTGGACGGTGTTGGCCATCAGGGTGCGGCAGGTTTCACGGTGGGATCGGGGCGCCCACGGGTGGTGGCGGCGGCCCATCGGCAGCTCGGCTCGAGGGGTCTTGCTGTGAAGATGGGTTCAAGGGCGGCTGGGAAATCTGGATCTTTCCATTTGGAGAGTTGATTGGGCTGAGGAGGTACTTTCTTCCGAGGTCACAATTCTTACGTTTCCCCATGGTTGAAATTGGTTTTGAACAATTGTATACTGTATAAGAAGACTACAGTATGTTTCAGATGCTGTGCAAGACACGAAAGCTGGTCACGTGACCAACGGTGTGACCGATACAGATATCGCTAATGGTGGTAAGCAGAGCACAATGGCTGGTGGGAGATGAAAAGGGCACCGTAGTAACCAGATTATCATAATAACCCGGTATCGTACTAAACTGAACTAATTATACATAAAAGACTAGATACTTGCCGGGAAATGAAAATAGTATCGTAATATGCAGTACTATCAATATAACCGATATCGATAGAACAAGGCTTTACATCAGTGATGCAACAGGAGGAAGAACAGCTAAACAAGAACAAGAATATTTTGGGGATGTCCCTTTGTGATCCCCACATTCCAGATTTTTTGCATGTGCTTTGAAACAACAGTTACCCGTAACCTGAGAGAAAACAAGTTTCAAGAAATACAGCCATGTTAATATGACTTAACTATTAAAACCACAAAAAAAACCAAATATCTAACTTTGCAATCATTGTGTGTAAGAATACAGATTTTGGCATGAATTAAACACCACATGCCCCCTGCCCCCGTTCTTAGATTCAAGTATTCCTGACATCGTGTATCCTGACCAAGCTGAACCTGATCCACCAGACAGACTGGATGCAAACATGTGGACCGGTCGCTGGTCTCCTAGCAACCCCGTCAGAGATAACAGTCAATGGTGTCACAGACCACTTTTTCAATGGGCCAGTTACAGGTTCACTACTCACCACAATTTAACTGGCAACCATGTGTCCATGTAATTTTTAAGAAACTTGAGTTCAAAAACATTGGCATGGATGCCTTTGACTTAATTGTGCTTTTTTGTGGAGGTGCCTCTAAATTAGCAATAGTCAGTATGGTGCCAGAGAAAGCAAAATAGGCGAACAAAAAACATAAGAATCCCAATTGCAACGCTGTTGGATGAAAAACTAGAAATGGCTTAACGTGTTAGCTATATTCAAGGTTGTGTGTTTTGTCTGGCTAAACTGACCATATGAGGACATAAGGGTTGCAACATTATTATGCATAATTATTATGATCATCGATCAATCCTTCAACTATTTTGTAGAATCAATCAATCGAAAAACGTTTTAATTTCCACCCCCTTATTCAAAACTGAACATCTGCGGCAATTTTATTTCTATAACCCTGCAGCAACAGTAGGTCTTCAACGTCAAGACAAAGCAAGGTTGAGGCAAACAAACGACAGTCGGATCTTGTTTCTTAACTCGTGCTAAATCAACACTAGAAACTCGTGTAGGAGCTTTTACAAGATGAGTTGATACCATTTAATGGCAACAGCAACACTGCCTCTTTGCATGAGGAGGAAGAACAGGACTTCACACAACTGTAAATGTTTGGACCTATATGCGACTAAGATCTGTTAAATGTAATTTTAAGAAAAGATGATACAGGAAACAGCAGCACGAGTGTCGTTTTGTGGATAATAACGACCTCAAACATGTACTTGCCTAGTCATTTTGTTGTCATGCTTTCATATTGGCTCAGCAGATCAACGTATCCGGATCTACGCTGATCACAACACTGCGAACGGTAGGCTTAAAGTCACGTTTTATTTTGTGACGGTGATGTTCTGCTTTTAATATGCATTATGACGACACGGATGTCGTTGAAACGTCAATATCGCGATATGCCAGTTAGCGTTGGATCCCAAATGATATGTTGAAAGGACCCCTCGAAAAATGAGTCGTCGCATCTCAACTTAATAAACTACTGCTAAAAACACGAAAATAAAAAAAGAATAGTGGTCAAAAATCATTTGGATTGATAAATAAACCGTAAAAAATAATAGTTAAACCGAAATGCACTACACCAGATATTTAAAGGGCTATTTCCGACATTAGTGGTGCCATGCCTTATTGTCACTTATCTGCCGTCACAAAACATTTTTCTGCCAGCCAAAGCTGAATTCCTCATTCTAACTGAAGTGAACATCCGGAAGTTTCATCGTCCAGTCGTGAACAGCTAGGTGGCTAACTCGCGATATGTAGCACATTAGCATTAGCGGGCCAGATCGGTTAACCTCACTTGGTTTCTCCATAGAACACCCAAACCTCGACTTTCTCGCGCCAATGTGAAACACACATATAATATACAGAAGCAGATCGTAAACCTACGCTTAATAAGACTCGACGCATTGAGTGCGTGAAGCAATCAACCGCCATTTATTTGGTAAAATAAACTCACCTCAGCCGCCTGCTTGGGAACTGCCGTCTACAATCACGTGGGATTATTGGATAGTTTTTCAACAACGCCTCTGCCTGCTTCTGATTAGTCGACGAGAACGACGGTGTAACGTTTTCTGTCAACTTTCACTGACCCATTGGTCGAACGGGGAGCTGCAACTCGTGGACAGCTCTGATTGGTCAAACTGGCAATGGCTGTCAATGTTTGATTGGTCGTTACAGCAGTTTGTCGGAACCGGCCATTATGACGTGTTGGTCTATTTTTAAAATAGTCTTATTTAAATATGTTTCAACAGTAAATAGCTTGTATTTGTAATGTATTTAATTAAATATAGGTTGTACATGATTGTACTGTATTATTTTTTGTGGTTTAGCACAACGCCAAACTTCGTTGAAATTGGGTGTGTGTAAATGTACGTAGTGAGTGGCGCTTTGAAACAATGGCGAGCGTGTTGACCTCACAAATGCAGTGGTATCGGGTTTGAGTCCTCCTCTGGTCTTTCTGTGTGCGGCCTGCATGATCTGCCCGTGGGTTTCCTAGTGTAAAACTCAAGGCGTGGGAGCCCGATAAGGCACACAAAATTATTTTTTTAGGGACCCCATGTTTGATTTGTTTATGTTGTAAGCAAGTCAAAGGTGTCGTTTCCCACAATGCATGCTCAAATATCAACCAACTTTTGTAACTCTCGAATCTTACAAAATAGATATTTTCAGTACTGTCTTGTTACCAAACCCCTCATTACAGTAATTTAAACCATAGTTGAACAATCTGTTATACCTGATGTCTTTATCTAGTTTCAATCACCACACCTTCAATCATCAGGGAAACAGTAACCAGAACATGAGCTGTGAAAAAAAGTAGTTTGAAACCCCACTTTAGTTGAAGTCAAGACAAAATGAAGAATAGTATTTTAGTGGACATCAATAGTTTTTGTAATGATGCAAGTGAAATGTCTAAAATTGCACACAAAAAACTCAGTTGTTTGTAAACCAATCCATCTTTTAACAAGAAGACAATGCAATTCAAACCTTTTATTGATGATTCTTTTAATAATTTATCCTTTCATTAGCTACTAATATGACAAGAAACTAGATGTGACATAAAAGTAGAAAAGTGTCAAGTACAGAAAAGTACCTCTCTAAAGCAGAGTAATTCCTCTTAATTAACAGTTGGGAGTACAAAGTAGTTTCCAGCAAAGTACAGTAAAGAGTTCATTCTGAGCAGGGATCAGCATGGCATCCTTCCAACGGTGTGTGTGTTGTTGCTGTCATGTGAACATTTCTCATCTGTCACGTGACTGGAGCAGAGAAGGTCGTGATCTGATGTCATGTGGACCATCGCTCTTCCAGTGGGAATTGCATGTCTGTCAGTCCCTGCGTCTGATTCTCCAGTGTACAGCCTTGTAAAGGCACACAGTAAGTCAACCCCAACATTTGGATGAGGAAGCTAACGAACTCTTCGCAAGATGTGACCTCTGTTAAAATCAGTCTCAGCAAAGGATTGCGACTATCAGCTACATGTGACATCCAGATGGCTTGGGCCTGAGAATAGGACGTCAAAAATGGCACCGTCATGAACTTTGCCATCACCATCTGATGTCGGTCCTTCCCCAACCACCATATGGGTATCAGAACGTTCAACATGACCTCAACTAGTTGTCGCGTGACGTTGCATCCACCTGACTGAGCTTTTTCTACCTTCGGGGGGGCAGACGCAACCAGATGGTGGCGCTGTGGCACTGTGGAGGTTGGGAGGCTTGACTGAGCAAGAAGGAGGGGCCCCAAGACAGTCTTCAAGACCGGAGTCCCTCGGTCACTCGTCACTCCACTTTTTTGATGAAAATCTTATGAAGAAAACAGACAACACACTGGACAATCACATTCATCATCATCATCGTCATCATCATCATCATCGTCATCATCATCATCATCATCATCATCATCATCATCATCATCATCATCATCATCATCATCATCATCATCATCATCATTACACTATTAAAGAAATCAATGGTTTTTTTACATCAACCCATGTAGACTTAAAATCTTATATTCCAGGAGTAATGTAATGTAAGGAATCAAAATATAAATTTCACATGCATAGACTTTAAATGTTTAAATGCATCCAACGTTTTCAATTACAATAATTTAATTTAGATCTTTAAAAGGATTTATTTTATTAGGGAAGAGGATTAGAGCCAATGAAGAAAAAAAAGGTTGGCAAGATTCTGACTTTATTCTCAGAATTCTTACTTTAAAGTGAGAATTCTGACTTTAAAGTCAAAGTCAGCTTTGTTGTCAAATAAGTAATAATAGTCACTCACTTTAAAGTAAGAATTCTGAAAAAAAGTCAGAACTGAGAATGAAGTCAGAATTCTGACTGTAAAGTCAGAATTCTGAGAATAGACTTTAAAGTGAGAATTCTGACTTTATTCTCAGAATTCTCACTTTAAAGTCAGAATTCTGCCAACCATATTTTTTTCTTCAGTGGTCCTAATCCTCTTCCGTAATTTTATAGTATGAACGGATTGAAGATGATTTAATGAACTACATTTCACATGTGCTCTCAATTTTCATGCAATTAAATGTTACATTCCAAACATGAACAATTTCCAGAATGAACTGTTTAAATTAATGAATCAAATTGAATAAAATGAAATTAATTAATGTAATTAAAAATAAGTGGTCAAATTCATGGAATAGATAAATTAAATCCCAGATGTTGAAAATCAATTCTGTGTGTGGAGAGATTTCCAGGAATCAACACATTCACCTTTTGGAACAGCCCTGGAATCAACACATTAAATTTGAGCAATTGTAATCCAGAAATGAATTGATCAAAATGTTCGATTACAGGTAGGAAGATGTTAAATTTCCATTGGATTCCTTGCATTTTTAGAAGCAACGCACGGGCAGTCCGACCTCACTGAGGATGATCCAAACGGGAGAGTCGCTGACGACGCTGAGACGAATGGCCTCCAAGGGTCCGAAGGTGGGATCCACTTCCCCCTCTGCGATGCCTTTCTGGAACATTCCTGAGAGAAGACGGCAGAGTGAGAAGAGAATCAATGGGTAAGCTCTGTTGGAATATGAGCGGTCTAAAAGCCTTTTGGGGGATTTCTCAATATATTTATTGATTGCTGCAAGGACAGCGGCGGGCTGTATTACATTTGATGCCTGGGCCTTGAGTGGGAACTTTCCCAATGCAATCCACCTCTTTATCGCTCCACTATCATCCCAAAGTAATAATACAAACAATTGGGAGTGTACAAAATCATCTGGACAGTTTTTTAACATGTTCAAATGTCCCTTGCGATAAGAAGAGGATAGGCGAACATCTTGCGGGCTCTTTGCAAACATTTGGGACCATAAATGAACACTGACAAACTCTGAAATCACAGTTTGCAAAAACTGTTCTGATCACAAGCCGCTAGTGACAAGAACATACTGGCCAGAGCTAGCACACTGTATCGGTAGAGAGCTGCATAAGGAAATATATTGTGTTGATTTAATAGCAGTTTTGTAAACCCACAATGGCTGAAGGGGAAGAAGAAATGGATTTTGTTGGAGATTTACTGTTAAAGCTATCTTCAAGGTGGCTTTTCAAGAAAAAAAAATCATTAAGAAAGGTCGGTCAGTTTTTTTTTCCTGGCTGATGGTGCCCTCTAGTAGACTTGTAGTGAATCACACCACACTTTTTTCAGTCTGGATTGATTCAGACGTAGCACGACTGAAGTCCTAGCAATGAAATCCACGGCCCGCCATGACTAAAAATGCATGAATGTGAATCGATATCAATTGTCTTTCATTTGTGATTGTGTGAGTGAGAACCAGTCAGGATGAGAGAAAAAAAATATATTTTTCAACCAGGTGGCGCCGGCATGCTTTTTATTGTGAAAGCCTGTCTTTAGCAGCTCCAGGATGTTTACGCTGATGATGGCTGAGTATTGCCTGGAGGTTTACTGCTGCCTGCGGTTGTGAATGAAAGCTTCAATTGTGGAATAGGCCTCGCCATCTCTTGAATTCTTAATACACTATCCCACAAACTGAAATCATCCCAGCACATGTCAAGAGCTCCTCCACTATTTGTGAACATACTATAAGTTCTGAAGAACCCCTGCTGCTCAAACCAACCATGTGTTGATTCTTACGAGGCGGGCCGTGTTCTTGCCAAAACACGTAAACGGTAACGACTCGGACTCAAACTCCAACCATAATTGCCGAGATGCCAACGTCACCAGCGCCTCGAGATTATGAAGGAATGGTGAAGAGACCCTTGTGATTGAGAAATCTGAATGGACAGTCGAGTCAAACACCACTGACCGCTGAGTTGAGGTCTTCGCCGTATGTTTGCGTGTGTCATACGTAAGGAGACCTTTCATGTCGTATTCCATGCTAGTCCATTAAAGCAAAGCTGATGCTTATATGTGATTAGTGCACAGCCGTTCTGGGGATGGGCCGATGTTGATGGTGGCTGAGGTTAGGGTCTGCATTCATCATTATCCACGTGCTTCCCTGTGTGAGGTCTTCTTACCATCTCAGGAAGCATGTGAGCACTAATGGGATTACCTTGATGGCTGCTGCTGGGATGTGTGTGTGTGTTTTATTGCTTCTGGCGCACGTGCACGTACGCAATCATTGGATTCAATAAGAGATCATGATTTTTCGTGGGTTTTGATGCTTTTTGGTGGTTGAGGGGGTCAATACTGGGTTTAGTGTGATAGTGCTTGTCAGCGGAGGAGTCCCACAAGGATCATTTTTCAATCCATGAAGTATTCAAACATCGGGATCGCGTTGCTTATGATGATGTCATTTGTTGGTCAACGACATCCTCATGAGACATTAAAGTTGTGATTGGAAAAGAAGATAAGTTCAGTTATATTTCACTTTATAGGCTACTTTTTACATGTGTGACTTGGATAGTTCCATAAAATGTCAATTTAAAATCTGTTTGTGCTGATTCGGATATAGGAAATGAGTGAATGATTCCGAATGCATCAATGCAGAAGAAGAAGAAGAAGAAGAAGAAGAGGAGGAGGAGATGTTGACTGACCAATCCGGATGAATCCATCCTCTGTCCGATGGTATTTCTGACTTTTGTCCTTCCCGTCAGTCAAGGCTTCTTTGTCTGCCTGAATGGTCTAGAAAACAGTCAAAGTTTGCCAGGTCACACTCTGGATTCCTCATTTATTGTGTTTGAAAGATGAATTAAACGTCTCACATCAAATGGGAGAACCTCGACTGACGTGTTGACCAGTTTGTCCCCTGGATGCTCAATATTCCCACTTCGGAAGAAATACCTGGAATGTTGAGACATTTTAGCTTCCTCAATATATGACACAGACATCCAAAACCTGCTTCTCCCCATAAATAACGTAGTTCAAGATGGCGCCCAAATGGCAGCCGTCAGCAAGCGCTCTCACGAGGCTTGCTTTTTTTTGTGGGTTTTGTGTTTTCTTTTGTCACTTTTTGTTGTTGTGAGTCGTGTGGAACAGATACGGATTGTTTTTCAGCATTTTCTGGCCATGACATTCATCAAGGAGGAGACTGTGCTGAGCGGTTTGTTAGGGTAATTCGCCATACAAACATCTCTAAACATCGCTCTGTAATCTTTGTTTACATTTTGAACTTCCTCGTATGTCATATCCTGCCTTCCTTTACACGTTGTCGCATTTTTATTACGTCACATCCTGTCGCGTCACTACTATGTGCCGCATAAATACTCCTGCAGCCCGTTCGTCTCTCTCTCTCGCCATGCGCTCCCTCCTCCGTGACACTACAATGCCCGTGCTCTCCAAATTAAATCAACTTTCTGTTCAAGTCCTGGCTCCCTGATGATTTAACCATCGATCTCCATCAACACCCGTCGAAGCAATGAACCAAGGGCGAACGATAAAAAATAACCCAACAGGTTACTCCTTTTCAGCAGCATGAATATCCCAGCACCGTTTTTGATTATGAGGAATGTCGGTGCCATTTGACTGTCATCGCTGGACAGCTCTGGGGTGATTGTGCTTTTTTGCGCTTGTCGTGGGCAGCATTTTCACAGCCTCGCTTTGTTCAGCGAAAAGGTCTGTTCTGTTAGACAGTCTGCGGCTGGATGGATGCATGGCTTGTGGAGCCTGCGATGAGAAGGAGCGTCAGCGCAGAGCGCCTATGTGTATGTGCAACAGTCGAGGCTTGGAATTGAAGCGGATTTATGTGGGACAATAGATATGAGACAATTTCTTTTCCTCAATGGATGCTAGTTTGCTTTCAACATTTAGCTTGTAGTAGACGTGCACTTTTCACCATGACGTATCTGATCCACTGGTGAAAAGGATGCTTTGATCCTCTCCTCTTTCATCTAAAACTGCTTCATACAACAAAGAGGGTGCAGAAAGTGATTAAGACTGAATGACTGTCTAAGTCTTTTGTGTTGTGTCACATTATTTTTTTTATTTTTTTTTTTTTACTTCAAGATTGTGCCGCCAGAGTGGCTGCCTATCCAGTAGTTCTTGTATTTTGCTTTTCTACTTCCTTCTTTCCTTTCCTCTTCCTTTCATAACTTTGCTGTTGTGAAATGTAAATTTTTCCACTGAGAGACTAATATTGGCTAATACAATCCAATAGTACTAAGAAACAACAATCCCTACTGGGTAAAAATCTCATTTTTCCAAACATAGTCTACCAGATATTTTTTCACAAATCGATTTAAATGGTTTGTTGCAAGATGTTTGTTTTGTATTATTTTTTGTAATGGAGTGTGGAAAATAGCAAAACATCTCAAAGCAAACCCGGCATCCTCCCCACTCCCTCAAAGTACCAACCTTTCGATGCGCACGGGTGTGAAGAAGCGTATCCGGATGAAGTCGCCCGCCACTGGGGTAAAGGCCCAGAAAAAGTCCTCGCCAAGGTAGGCCTTCTCCAGGGTAAAGTGCTGATACGTCTTGAGGCTGGTGGTGACATCGGCCAGCGGGTTGGCGTGGCCTTTATGGAGGCTCTGCTTCCCAAAGTCCTTGTCCTAAAGGCAAAACCCTCACGTTGGTGAGGGTTGACGTTTACTTTTCTGTTGATGGCGACGTTCATCACCTTGAGTTTCTGTATCTTCCCGGCCAGCGAGGAGTGTGTTCCCACATGCTGGAAGAGCGACGGCTTGAAGCGAATCCTCAGGTTGGCTTTTTGACGGTCGCAATGTTTCTGGGGAATGCAAAACGGCAAGATTTGTTTGTATGGTTGTGATGGGTGATGTGGAACAAAAAAATAAAACAATACAAAATAGGTACATTAATTTTGATAATCTCAGTGAAAGGTAGGTGGTGGTAGACCTCACAGGCAGAGAGAAAGTGTTTGCTTGGCTTTTCTTTGAGTCATTTTGTGAGACAGAACTAAAGAGGCTACAATGTGCTAGCTAGCTAGATGTTTACACATCAAAACAACATGTGCCCCATAAGCCCCAGCGACACTTGAACCAATCTTGGTTTTAGTGATTTCTGAATTTCAGCCATGTCAGTTATTCTTATTATATCAGATGCAGAAATATACTTTCAACAAACATTTCGTCACATTCAATTTAAATAGCCGAATACAAATTAATATTTCAAGCCATTCGGCCCATTAGCTCACTTGCTATTATAAGTGTAAATTATGGCTGCTTGTCTCTGTTTGACCTCACATAAAGACCCCATTGAGCCTGTTGTTGACATTGAAGAGATTTCTTTATCCGTAAAAAGCTTTTTTGGCACGTGGGAAAAAGTGTGAGGTCATGTTGAGGATGTTTTGAATAATCAGGGGACTGACCGCGTCCTTTTCTGGGTTGCAGACTTTCACCCACATGATGTGGTCCAGTAGCCAGTCGATGGGTTTGTCTTTGTAGAACATCAACATGAACTCCACGATCAGAGACAAGTCGGAGGACTTGAACATCTTACCTGCGCGTGTGCAAATGTAGAAAGTCAGTGCCCGGCTGGCGTTGTTACACATGAATATACTATGTATTTTATACTGTATATTGTATTTGCATTTCTCTACATGCATTCTTGTACATCTTTCAGTATATACACATACATACACATACCTACACATCTCTCTCTCTCTCTCTCTCTCTCTCTCTCTCTCTCTCTCTCTCTCTCTCTCTCTCTCTCTCTCTCTCTCTCTCTCTCTCTCTCTCTCTCTCTCTCTCTCTCTCTCTCTCTCTCTCTCTCTCTCTCTCTCTCTCTCTCTCTCTCTCTCTCTCTCTCTCTCTCTCTCTCTCTCTCTCTCTCTCTCTTCTTTCTCTCAGGCATGCTGGATCCTATCCAAGGAGTCTTCTAACAGTCACCAAGGTACACCCTGAACTATTTGCTAGTCAGTCACAGGATAATTTTCATCAGCAGTAATTGTGGATTTAATGTTTTTTATGGTTCATTAAAGGACACCCGATGTCTCCGGACAAGTTGTGTCCATAATTTGTAAAATGGCTTCAAATGACTTCTACTGAGCCTATTTTAAAAAGATTCCACCGCATATAGCTATATTTTACGTTTTAAGACTCGCGCTGAATATTCAGGAAGTCTTGTTTTTGAATTGGTGACGTCATTAAACGAATGCCCCCTGACCGAAAAAAGACACATTGTAGCAGTCCTTCCATCACGTCAATGTATTTTGCTGTATTGTTTGGTCTGAAAACCTTGTGTTGCACCCAAAAGCAGCCAGAAGAGGGTGTCCAAGCTCCATATAAGGAATTTATCAGCCTGTGGAAACGGAGGTCGCCACAGGAGGTCGCCATTTTGTGCCTCTTTTCTGGTGATCGTTTCTCCCCAATGTTGCCTCAAAATGGCCTGGAATAAATTCTTTAATTGATTGCAAACATATATGCTTTCCTCTTCAGAACTATTTGACTCATATTCATAACTGGATCTGTAACAAGAAAGCATATTATCCGCATATTCTCCGAATAGCAAGAATATTCTCCGAATTGTTTTTATTCTCCAGCAATGCAATACGTCTTGGCGTGACGTCACGAACTGGGGGCGGGACTTTCTGAAATTTTTTTGCAGATTTTGGACACTTTAAGTCATTTTTATTGTTGTTTTGCATTTGACTAAAAATATCATACTGCGTGTTTTGGGTATTTTAGATGCTATAAAACTTTTTCTGATGTCAGTTAAGAAACAAAAAAGTGATGTCGGTTGTCCTTTAAACATGCTATGGTTAGGGTTGTGTATTTGTTGTGTAGTAGATGTAGTGGCTCAATTGTTGTAATAGCTGCTTATTAACTGTAATGGATTTGTTGTTTGATTATTGCATTCGTATCTAATTATTTTGCTGTGGTTCGTGCATTTGTTGCACACTGGTTGAGCTTTATTCATTTTTGACGCGGGTGTTGGATTGATGATGGACTTACCGATGAAGCCGAGCTGTGAGAATTCCAGGATCATCCATTCCTCGGACGGCTGCTGCAAGGCAAAGTTCTTCATGGTGCTCAAGTAGGTGGGCCGCGCTACAATGTCATCCTCCAGCTGATACACACACACACACACGAACACACACGTGAGCGTGCACTTGTGTGTGCGTGTGTGTGTGTGTATGTGTGTGTGTGTATACCTGCACATAGTAGGTTCCTTTGGAGCGTGCGTACATCATGAGGAAACAGTAGTCGAGATTCTGCTTGGTGCGCCACCTGTTCCACAAATGTCACATCAGCCAATCAGCACGTTGTACTCTAGTTGCCTTATGACAGCCATATGACTTCATAAGGTGAAAAAAATCGGAAAGAAGTTCAAAAAGGTCACATGATCATGTCACATTATGTCATCATGTGACAATAGTTGCGTTCATCTCTGTTTTTCTTCTTTCCTTCTATCACTTCCACTTCCCTTTCCCCCATCTTTCCCTTCTCACTTTTCTCTTCATTCCATTTTGATTCTTACGACATTTCGGTTCACATTAAGTTGTCATTCCATTTCAGAATTTGTTTCTCTAAAAAGTGTAAGACGTGACAGCTTCTCATCAACACAGACCAACAACCTTCACAGAGCATGGTGATTTTTGCAGCGGCCCACCTGACTCTCTCCTTGGGGTCTCCAAAAGATTCTCGCAGATGCGAGAAGTCCGGATAGAAGTTGACCGACGGCGAGACCACTTCCAACAGGCCCGACTGGATCTCTGATGGGAAACTGACACAGAATCGTCTTTGCTGGTCAAAAGAACCTCGAAGGAACGTTTGAGGAAAAACAGGAGGGGAGTTCTGGACGAGCAAGATGAGGAGCTGGATGGACAGTGAGGAGGAACAAAGCAGGAAAGGACACACAAAGAGACAAAGCAAGAAAGGACAAAATGATACACAAAAGTACACACGCACATGCGCGCACGCACACACATGCAAGCACTCGAAGCGGAGATGAAACAGCAGACAGGATGTGAAGGAGTTTGTTGCCATGGTAACAACATCCCACTATGCAGACCACTCACAGGAGCTTCAGATTGTCTGCCACGCTCACGGCGTACTGATGGTCTGCCTGCGCACACACACACACACACACACACACACACACACACACACACACACACACACACACACACACACACACACACACACACGCACGCACGCACACACACACACACACACACACACACACACAGGTCAGTAAAAAGTTGGAAAAATATTTTATAATGAGTGAGCGCATGTGTAGTTGATTAAGGGCAGCAGCGGCTGTGATGCCAGCAACGGGTCGCAAAACTGTAAGCTCCACCCCTCTGGGCTGCCGAGGACACTAAAACGGGCGGTGACTCAGCTGCATGACCTCAGCGTGACCTCAAAACCGGGATGCCGCCCACATCACCGGACTGCTCATTTCCTGATTGGCTGAGCAGGAGGTGGAAATTAAATTGTCATCAACTTGTTTTTCAAGGGTGTGTGTGTGTGTGTGTGTGTGTGTGTGTGTGTGTGTGTGTGTGTGTGTGTGTGTGTGTGTGTGTCTATGGCAAGGAGGGAAAATTGTGTCTGATGGTTTGATAGCTCAAAGAACAAATAAAGGCTGCCAAATGTCGCACGGCGTCATCA